>NC_058130.1:325803914-325830581 GCF_016433145.1 Gracilinanus agilis
GGGGGGGCGGGGGCCGGAGTAGGGGAGGAGTGGGAGGTCGACTGAGGGCTCCTGCACACTTCCACCTGCAGAAAGGATACTACTGACTGCCAAAGCCATTGCAGTTTGCGGAATGAGATATTGTGAAGGAAAAGAAGTACAAGGAGGGAGTCCTGTGTACCCGGGCCGCTTAGGAGCCAGCAAGAGGGGGACAGAGTTCTTGCTCAGGGGAGATACCTGATGTGAAACCCTAGGGAAATAAACTCTTCTCGATGCCCCAGGTAACTTTCCTAGACCATAATGGACACATAGTTGCCGAGTTGTACCCTTGGAAGGAGTTTCCATTTAGGGGAGTTTTCTCCCTGGATGAAATGACAAGTCCAGGACAGAAATAAAGCTGAGAAACAAGAACGGAAAAGTAATCTGTGTATCTAAAATGTGTTGTTAGAAGAAAATAGAGTGAATGCTACTTTTATAATAACATCAATTATAAAGAAAGCCAGAAAGTTCAAACTAGGTCTTCATTACTGGATACACAGAAAAACTGAAGTCTTCTTCAACCTCCCAGTTGAAGAAGTCACAGAATCTGTAACTTCAATTAAGTCAGAAAAGTCTAGAATCTCAGAAGTTAGCAAGACCTCAGAGGCATCTGTTACAACCAATACCTGAACAAGAATTCTCTCTGCCATCTAAATAAATGCTCATCCATCTACTCTTTGATTCAAATCTTCCTATATTGAGAAATAGTCTATCTCTCAAGGCGGCCCATTCCATTGTTAATAATGGCTAAAAAGACTGAAATAGCCCTGCCACCTGGAAAGAAAAAGAGGACCCCAAAATGTATATTTCCCAGAATATGGCATGCAATTAAACAGGAAGCCTATTAGATTAGTCTTTTGGAGTTATAGTGCTGCCTTGGGCTTTTGTCAAAACTCTGTGAAAAGTTTTGGAAAATAGTACAATTTGGAAAATAGACAATAATTTGTCCCTCATTTCTTTTTTTTTTTTTTTTAAACCTTACCTTTTGTCTTAGAATCTATGTAAATTCCAAAGCAGGAAAATTTAGGGCTAAGCAATTGGGGTTAAGTGAATTGCCATGGGTCACACAGCTAGGAAGTGTCAGGTCAAATTTGAACCCATGATCTCCCATTCTAGGTCTGGGTCGCTATCCACTGAGCCATCTAACTATCCCTTGTCTCTATTTTCTTGAAAGGGAAAATAATGATGTCTACAAACTGTAGGTCAATGAACTTGATTTTCATTCCTTGGAAAATCGTAGGACATATTAAATGTAAGAATCTTTAATAAATATCAGAAAAGAAAGTTATTATCATAATGAGCTAGTATACCTTCATCAAAAATAGGTGCTACCAAACTAAGCATATTTCCTCATTTGACAGAGTAAATTGTTAACATAATAATACTGAGTGCATTTAATACAGATTTTAGAAAAAAAATTGATTAAGTCTCTCCTGGTAGTGTTTTTTTTAAATAAAGTTTTATTATATTTTGCTTTAAAATTAAAATGAGTTAGCTTTAAACTGTACCTAGTCATACTCTGATTAAATCTTTTCTTTAAAAAAAGATATAGCACTTAATCATTACACCTGTCAAGGCGATATTCCTAAATCATAAGTCTGATCATGTCAAGAAGTTCCAGCAGCTTCCAATTGCCTCTAAGTTAAAATTTTAAAAAACTCTACTTTTTGGTATTTGCAACTTTTTACCACCTCCCTTTTCAATATCTTACTTTTCTTCACACATTCTACCTTCTAGCTGAACTGGCCTGTTTGCAGTTGCCCTCACAACTTTCTATCACCCTTTTCTATGAAAGCATTTCTTCTCTTATTTTCACCTTATATAATAGATAACTCCTTTCAAAAATGTTACTTCCCAAGGGGGTCTAACCTGATAATCTCTCCCTCTCAACCATCTTTGTTGGTGTTGCTTCTCCAACTTACTTTCCATTTAATTTGCACATATTGTGTTTTTACTTAACTATGTTCATATATTCTCACTCTGAGAATATCCCACACTGATGGTAAGCTGTGGAATGATTTTTTTTTTTTGGTCTTTGCATCCTTAATACCTACTCAGAATCCAAAAATACTATACATTCTTAATAAGTCTTTGTTGAAAGAATAAATAAGTCAATGAACAAATGAAGCAGTTTTCCTATAGTAGTCTATACTGGAGTTATATTTCTTCATTGCTTCTCTTAGACAAAGAACGATGTCTACAATTATTCATTGTGTTTATTGCTCTTCTAGTTCTTGTTATTTACATCTTCATCCCTTCATATGTTTCCCATGTTTCTCAGAGTTCCTCAAACTGAACATTTCTTATACCACAATAATTTGTTTTCTTTTTTTTTTTCTTTAAAGCACCCAGATAAATAGACACATAATGATGCTGTTGTGGCATATATTGAAACTTTTCTTCCATGGTAGACCTCTTTGAATTAAATTTCCAGTTTTAGGATAAATAAAGCAAAGATTATTTAAAATTTAGTGATTTTTACTGCATAATACCAACTATCCAAACAATTTAAAAGGTAATTAATATCAGTTGATTGACTTGAAATTATTTTTTTTAATTGTTTATTAATGTCCTTTGGTTGCTTATCTATTGGGAAATGACTTTGTTCTAGTCAGTTGTTTCAATTCAGTATGAATCTTATACTGTTGTTGAGCCATTCAGTCATGTCTGACTCTTTGTGACCCTATTGACCCTGGAGTTTTCTTGATAACGATTCTGGGGTGGTTTGCCATTTTCTTTCAGTAAAGATGAACAGGTTAAGTGTCTTGCTCAGTGTCACAGTGCCTGTAAATGTCCTATATTTGTATTTGAACTCCAGTCTTCCTGACTCCAAGCCCAGTGTTCTAGGCACTGGGTCATGTAGCTATCTCCATGTATCTTGTATAGCTGACTTTTATGAGTGATATTTAATGCAAATATTACCCCATCTCACAGTTTCTTTGAATTTGTCCTCAATGATTTTGTTCCTAAAAAACTTTTTGAATCACAACAATTCTTTGATGTCAGTAATGCGAGGATTATTATCCTCATTTTAACAATAAGAAAGCTGAAGTTTTGACAGTTTAAATGACTTGGTCCATAATCACATAACTTGTATGTTTCTAAGACAAAATTCTTGCCCATGTCCCTGAGTTTTAAACGTAGTGCATTACCTGCTATGCTGTGCCACCCTAGGAAGTAAAAGCTTCAAGGCCTAAAATATTGGGCTGAAAAAATAGTAGGAGAAAAATGAATGTGGTTCTATTACAATGTTGAAAAGACTATGTATTTTGTGAGATAGAAATAATAAGACCAAATTCAGGGGCATTCAAGAGAGCCTTCTGTTGCATCTCAGATCCCAAAAGTAAATTAGTTGAAACCCAGGCAAAGAATATATCTTTAAATGTTGAAAAGATCCATTATACATGCAAAGCACTTTGCTTCAAAGGAGAGACATGGAAGCTCTAAAATTCCTTGGTCCTGCCTAGACATTTGTGGTCAAAATAAGGCTATAAATTAGAAAAGCAAAGCATAGTGTTAACAGTCGGAGATGATTGCTTTCTACAAAGAGAGGAGGCAGATGTAGAGGTCAGTAAAACATAATGTGATGGCTACCAAAGGACATCACTGTATTAAAACACCATAAAGTAGCTGATATTAATCATTATGATATGTCATTGGGCAAATATCATGTATCATTTCTACTTTAAAAATTTTAATGATCAAAGAAATAATTTTCAGTTATCTGAGTAACTCACTCTTCTGGAATGACTCATTCCCTGATAATGCTGGAAAAATAAGGTACTATTTATTCCCTATATATGCAGAACTGACAAAAACATGTATGCAATGTTCAATATTATATATTCGTAAATGCATGGTAACAGTGAGTGATAGAGGTGGGATAATAGAAGGAAACACAGAATTTAAAAATAATTTATACCTGAAGGCATACTGCACATTACATTTTGGGTATGTCTGACAAATGGAAAATTCAGAGACTTCAAATCACCTAAGGAAACCACACTCTGAAGACCTGGTGCAGGAATATGCCAAGAGGCTATATATTATCAGAAACTGAAAAGGAAGGAGATAAGTTGGCTACTTGGCAATGAACTTCTTCCAGAGTCCAGGTCCAGTTATCTATCTCCTATACCACCTACTAGCAAAGACACCAACTATTTGAGGTGCTAGGAATTTTTTCTCTTGGCTAGAAATCTGTCTCTTCAGCTCTAATCTATCTTAGCTAAGGAGCCTAAACTATCTTCTTTGCTACCAAGAATTTTGGCCTTGTCCAGCACAGTTTGGGGGAAACACAACACTAGATGGACTTGGAACTGGGAGATCTGGGTTTAAATCTTGCCTCTGATATTTACTAGTTGTGTAATTATATACATGTCATTTACCTCTAATATGGAGATAGTAATACTTGCATTATCTAACTCTAAAGAGTTATTGTGAGGAAAATATTTTATAAAGTTTTAGTTTATATAGCAATTTTTATTGCTATGCAAACATCATTTAAAAGCACAATATGAATTATATTAAATTCACAAGAAGAAAATATATTTGGAATTCTGCTACACTTATCTGTCATGCACTCTCTATTAGCCTAAATTTGACTAAGCCAAAAAGTTATTACTGATGAAATCAATGATTGTTGATTTAAGTATTATTGTGGGCTTAGCACCTATTAAATAATTAATATTTATAGTCACACTCTGTGCTAAGCCAGGAGATTCCAATGTCCTGTGTTTATGACACTATTTCCTTTTTCGGCCAAACAGTCAAAAAACATTTTTAAGTTCCTACTGTGTGCAAGGCACATTGTTAAATGTTTGTGAAAGGATTTTTTAAAAAAATTTCCTTCTTCTATTTTGAGTTAATCAACCAAGAACTAAAAGTACCCCTATTTAACACTTAGTAATTCATTAAGTAAGAGAGTTCACAAGTCACTAGAACAAAAACAGTTTACACCCTCAAAGGCCACAAGCACTGCCTGCCCTTGGGCAGTGCTAGTAAAATTGGGAGACTGTGATTGGTTCCCATGAAGTGGGAGAGACAGGAAGTGAGGTGGAAAAATGTCTATAAAAGGTGAGACATGCATTCATTCCTTCCTTGGCTCTTTGGTGAGGATTCTCTCTCTCAGTTGGTGTTTTGGTGGGGCACTCTCTTCAGCATGAATTTTGGTGAGATTCTTGGAGGTCTTAGCCACTTGTGCACTGAAGGTTCTAGGCAAATTTTTCAGGGTCTCCTGTCTCTTCAGATTTGGGCTTCCTAATTAGGACTTTGGATTCTGGTGTGATTCACTTTCAGATTCGCATTTGTGGTCTGGAGGCACTAGGATTAGAATTTAGGATATTTGTAGGTAAGCACTTTTTTCCTACTTCTTTCCTATATTTCCCACTTTAATATCTCTATCTTGCTGTAAAAAAAAATCTGGTAACAGTTGTTTTGACTTAAGAAGTTAATTATTTTTTATAAACAGTAACCACAGCAATAATTTTTGAATTCTTATATTTGTCAAACCCATTTCAATTATTACATGTTGGAGTAAAAAGAATAGTAGAGAAAATTTCTGCATTCAGGGAGCTCATAATTTAATGGGAGATAAGCAAACAAATCTATACAAATAAATTTTATACAGTATGAATAAGAAGTAAATGAGAGAAGAGGCACTAGAATTAATAGGGATTAGGAAAGGTTTTCTGTAGATGAAATTTAAGTCAAGAATCACTAGTGACCAGCCAATGGTGAACAAGGGAAGGGACCATCTTTGCTGGACCAGGATAAAAGGGAGACGTTCTACTCCTTTACTTTTCACTTCTTGCTGACTGTAACACTTGTAGCACTGGCTCAAGAGTGCCCATTCTCTTGAGAATGAAATAAAAGAGCCTTTGACACTCATGCTGGTTTCAAAATTATTTTTGAGCAGATGATCTCATGCAAGTTACATTTCCTGCCGTATGGACCATTGCTCCTATTTGGATGTGTGAATGGTGAAGTTAAGTGCCCCTCTATCTTTGTTGTATGTCTTTTCTTTGTTAGATCAAAATAAACCTTCTTTTGTTAACTATTCAGGGACATTTAATAGGGTTCTGATGTTAAAACTACTCCTAACAGTCACTAAACTAAAAAGATTTAAAAGTGCTATATTCATATTTAACCTCAGAATTAGGTTTGAGAACTCTTTGGAAATATAGAAGATTGTGTGGCAAAGAGACATCTTTATTTGAAATAAATATATTTATAGCTTGGAGTTTAAAGCCTTATCAGTGAGTTCAACAACACTAGGAAATTGACCCTTCAGAGTTTTTCATGATGTCTGGCACAGTTGTTCAATGAATTTGGAAAATGTAATAGACAACTCGTGTGAAAAAGAAAGGAAGAAGGTTAAGAAGGGCAGTACTGTGTGGAAACTAAGGAAATATAAATTTTGAGCCATCTAAGATTTAAAAGTTGTTCAGATGTAAATGTTCAACAATCTGAGAGAATGTGCTGGGCATAGTCCCTTGGAAATGTGTAGGTTACTTTGGATGAGACTTAGTGAAGGATTTAGAAATGTTAAGAGAGTGGGTAGGGCTAAGTAGAGGATTATGCATTCAATGAGTATTTTAGACTCTGATATTGTGTACATAAGATTCCAGTGCTCATCCCTTTGGAGTGATTTTGGCATGTAGGTGTGGCACAGCTATCCTAGCTGCAAATCAACAGTTGTTTGGGGATTTTTCAGTCTGCATATAAATACACATATATGACTGGGGTTCTTTATTTTTTTCCAATATATTTTTGTTTCTTTAAATATTTTTCAGTTATGTTTAAAATGTTAACATTCATTTAAAAATTATGTTCAAAATTCTCTCCCTCTATCTCTCCTTTCCCCTGTTAAGATTAAAATTCTCTAGAGACTATCTTAATTCATAATTATTTATTAAATAATAAAAAGTGGGCCAGAGAGGAAAAAATCTCTAGCCACATGTGGCTGTTTATTTCCTTAGCAAGTTTCTGCGATTTGAAAATTTTTATTTAATTAATTAATTTAGAATGTTTTTCCATGGTTACATGATTCATGTTCTTTCCGACCCCTCCTCCCACCCACCTCCTGTAGCCAATGAGCAATTCTATTGGGTTTTACATGTGGCATTGATCAAGACCTATTTCCATATTATTAATCCTTAGCAAGTCTTCTCCTGGAGCCTGGCCTAATGCACACCTTCTCACTCTGTATCCTCAGCCCAAAAGCCCCAACTTCTGAGGACTCAAATTCATGCTCTTAATGAAGTCCTTTACCAACCTTTAGAGTAGAGTGGGCATGCCCACCACTATCTTTCCTTTGCCTCACTATCTTAAGTAGTTAGTTTACAGATAAAAAACACTTTGTCTGAATTTTTAATTCAGTCAGAGGATGGGGTAAATTGTAACTCCAGACTTAATATATCAAAACTCTCCCTTTTTAAAATCCAAAGCTAGTCTTGGGTTATCCCAAAAGAAAAAGGTTATAGGTTGGTGTTAAATTTTTACACACTCCTTCCTTGAGAAGGCAAGCAATTTGATATCAATTATATGTGTAGTCATGCTGGCTGAGATTATTTCATGAACATTTCTGGGAAGAAGACGGAAGGAAGGGCTCTGGAGATCTATAAAATGTTTGTTCCCCAAAGCCTGCAGCCAGAGAGATTATGAGAACAGATGAACACTTAGACGCCACATGCAGGATAGCACATCATCAAACTATATCTAGACTACATCATGTCAGATAACTCCACAGAAATATTATTCCTTTCTTCCTTCCCTCTAACTTTTACCAAGGAGGTAAAAGTTCCAGTGAACAGCCTCTCTCAAAATCTAAAGAGAAAGCCTTTTTGCTAACTATAGTCAGGGAAAAAACAAATTACCAGTGATTACATTCACTCATAATTAGCTCTCATCTGTACTTCCCATCCTACCTAGTCCTACCTTGAATATTCTGTTTTCTCCTTTTTTAAGTCTGTGACATCTTTGTGATATGGTGTATAGAGTGCTGGACTTGAAGTCAGGAAGACTCATCTTCCTGACTTCAAATAAGGCATCAAAAATCTAGTGGTTGCATGACCTTGGACAAGTCATTTAACCCTCTTTGCCTCAGTTCATCTGTAAATGAGGTAGAGAAGAAAATGGCAAACCACTCCAGTATCTTTGCCAAGAAAACCGAAAATGAGGTCATGAAGAATCAGACATGACTGAAAGACACACTTGCCTACCAGCCTGTATAATCTAGGTGAAAGTGGATTTAGCCTTAGGGAGCACATGTAGCAAAAGGATAATTCACAACTCTTGGGTGTTAGAAGGGCTTTTCTCCCCTTTATGAAGTACTGGTAAAGTACTCCTTAAGCATGCCAGATTTCGCCTTGTAGAATCTTGACTGCCTTTCCTCAGTGTGTCAAGATTGTCCTAGGCTCCCTGTGCAGACATTGCCACAAGTTGTCCTAAGGATGCTGCTAGAACAGTGATGAGAAGACCCTTCCTAGGTTCTGAAGTTCTCAAGGTCATCTACAAGGTCATCAGGGATGGGGAGCAGGGACTGGAGGTCAGAGACTTCTCCTTCCCCCAAAGTAGTTTCTTCTCAAGGGCTCTCTGCTCGAGGATACCAGATGCAGAATTTCTAGGGCTTCCAAAACTGGCCTAATTCTTGATTGCTTAAAAGTACGTAGCATGACCAAAACCCACAGAGCATGGCCAGAGTTGGCCAATTCAAATATCCCTTCTAAACAGCATTAGTCCATCACATCCAATGGCTGGAGGACATATAGTTTAATGATGGACTGATTCAAAAGAAATGTCTGGGTCCTGTTCATAGCTAGTTCGTATTTCTGATTGATTAATGCAAAATAGATACTCTCACGTGACTCAGGTGGGGTAAGTATGATGGAAGTGACTGATTGATTAAAAGGTAACAGAATTGGGGTAGCTATGTAATATGTAGTTTGTAGAGCTCCATGTACCCAATGGGGCCAGACCGTCTGAACTGAAGAGTATGGGAGAAGCAGTAATGACCAATGAAACTGGAAAAATAGGTTGAGATCAGGTCATTAAAGGGTTTAAAAGTTTTCATTTTATGTTTATCCTAGAGAAAATAGATAAAATAATGGAGAAAGGAGACACATTGCCAAATCTATGCTTAATTTTTTTTTTTTATTTTCACATCACAGAGTAGGATAGACTGGAGTGATAAGAAACTTCAGATAAAGAGAACTGAAGGACCTCAGAAGAGGCTGTTTGCAATAAGCTAGGAGAGATTTGATGAGGGCTTTACCTAAGCAGTAGCTATGTGAATGAAAAGAAAGGGTCAAATTGTTATAATGGGAGAAATAGCAAGATTTGACTACTGATTGGAAATATAAGGTAAGAGTAATGAGTACAGGATAATGCTGAGATTACAAACCTAAAATACTAAAAAGACAGTAAAGTTCATTCAGACAGAAATGGGGAAGTTTGAAGGGGAGGGATTAGTGGGAAAAATAATGAGTTTGGATTTTAGACAGGTTTTAAAAATGTTTCTGTGATATCCAGTTTGAAATGTCCAATAGAAAATTAATGATTTGGGCCTAAAGTGATAGTGTTTTTGATCCATGTGCCTCTTCTAGAAAACATAATATTGATTTGATTACTGTTGTCAGAGCAAGAGTTCAAAAGTGGATTGGGAGGGCTAATGAGGTAAAACTCCTTCCTCTCACCCCCTTTTCACCCCCAAAATTGACCACTTCTGACAATATTTCTAATGTGAATATACATTGGTCTGGCCAGTGGAACTGAGGGATGTATAATAAGCATGGGATCTATTTGGATTAAAAGTAGAAGAGTATTTTGAATTTTATTCTTGGATCTTGTTGGCTGTCTTTTACTTACCTGTTGGCTTACAATCAGAGGAGGCTATAAACACTACTGCAAACAGGGCTCCCACACATTTTTCCTTCCACAAGGGAGAAAATCCTCTGTTTTTCTCAACTTTTTTCCCACCTTGGGTTTAGCAGAGGAACAAAGGTTTAACCCTATCTCTCTTCTTTTTACATTTCAATAAAATTTTTAATAAGATATTTTTTAAACCCTTACTTTCTGTCTTAGAATCAATAAACATAGTTGGTTCTAAGGCAGAAGACTGGTAATGTCTAGTCAATGGGGTGACTTGCCCAAGGTCATAAAGCTAGGAAGTATCCGAGGTCAAATTTGAATCTAGGACTTCTTATCTTTAGACCTGGCTCTCAATCCACTGAAACATATAGCTGTCCGCTAATAATTGTGTTTTTTTTTACATTTTTTCATTTCAATATCTCTCCCTTCTTTTCTCTCCTTCCTTCTCTTCAAGATGTCTGCTATCAGGCATATTTCCATGTTTGCTATGTGAAAGAAGACACATATCACTTGTGCAAGAAAAAAAAAACTCATGAAGGAGATAATCAGTTCCTCCTATGGTGGTGGATAGCTTTTTTTTTTTTTTTTTTGTAATGAGTTTCTTGGAGTTGTCTTAGATACTTGCGTTGCTGATAAAAGTTAAGTATATTATTGCCGTTACTGTGTATAATGTTTTGGTTTTGCTCACTTCACTTGGAGATTGTCTTTTCCACCAATTGTATTCCATTACAATCATATACCACAATTATTCAATTAGTAGACATCCCCTCCGCTTCCAGTTCTTTGCCACCACAAAAAGAGCAGCTATAAATATTTTTGTACAATTAGGTCCTTTTCCCCTATCTTTGATCTCTTCAGGATAAAGACCTAACCATAGTATTGCTGTTTCAAAGGGTAAGCACAGTTTGATGGTCCTTTGGGCATGGTTCTAAATTGCTCCTAGAACGGTTGTATGGGGTCACAGCTCTACTAATAGTAGAAATTAGTGTTCCAATTTTCCTACTTCCCCTCTGACATTTATCATTTTCTTTTTTTTTTGTCATATTAGTTGGCCAATCTGAAAATTGTGAGGTAGTAGTTCAGAATTGTTTTTATTTCACATTTCTCAAATTAATAGTGATTTGGAGCATTTTATCATATGGCAAGATAGTTTTAATTTCATAATCTGAGAATTGCCCATTCATAACCTTTAACCTTTGTCAGTTGGAGAATGCCTTGTATTCTTATGAATTTTACACAGTTTAATACATATTTGAGAAAGGAAGCCTTTGTCAGAGATACTTAAAATTTTTTCATAGTTTTTTGGTTTTGTGCAAAACCTTTTTAATTTAACATATTAAGATTATCTATTTTATATCTCATAATGTTCAATAAGTCTTATTTGGTCATAAATTCTTCCCTTAGCCATAGATGACAGAGTATTTTGTGCTCTCCTGATTTTTTTATGGTATCATCTTTTATTTCTAAATTATGTATCTTTTTTACTTTATCTTAGTATATGGGGTGAGATGTTAGTCTAAGCCCAGTTTCTGCTATTTTGCTTTCCAGTTTTTCTAGCAGTTTTTGTTGAATAATGAGTTCTTCTTCCAAAACCTTGGATCTTTGGGTTTATCAAACACTAGGTTAAAATGGTCATTTACTACTCCATGTTGAGTGCCTAATCTAATAACATGGGTCCATTACCTTATTTCTCAGCCAGTACCAGATTGTTTTGGTGGTTGCTGCTTTATAATAGTTTGAGATTCAGTAGAGCCAGGTCAAACTTATCTCTTTAGTGTTGCTCCCTTGATGTTCTTTCCATTTTCTCTCTTTCACTTTAACAGAAGAGTCATTTCGAATAGTTATTTATGTGTGTGTATGTGTGTATACACATACATGTGTGTACATGTCATATATATGCGAACACATGTGTGAGTATTTACATATATGTTTGAGACATTTTTGTCTCATGTATTTGAGACATGCATATACAAATATATATATATATATACATACACATATGAGACATTTTTTAAGTAGTGTCTGACTTTTTGAGACCCTATTTGGTGTTTTCTTGAGAAAGCTCCTGAGGTGGTTGTCATTTCCTTCCCCAGCTCATTTTAAATATGAGGAAACTGAGGCAACCAAGTTTAAATGAGTTACCTAGGATCATAAAGCTAGTAAGTGAGATCAAATTCGAGCACATGAAGATGAGTCTTCCTGACTCTAGGCTCAGCATTCTGTCCACTGTGCCACCTAATGGTTCCTTCAGCATTGCATACATAATTTTATAATATCTCCACACTTTTCTTCCAGTATAAATCCAAATTCCTGTTGCATGCATCTAATCTACTATTGGGCTAGAATTATCAAAAATGTCTCCATATTTAAGAAACATTTGCTTACTAATGCATTCAAGACAGAATTAATTCCATTAATAGTAATGGAATGGAACTGCCTATGAACAGTGTACAAAACTTTAGCTTTAATATAGCTTTAGCAAATATGACCAATGTGGACAATGTTAAACTTGTAAAATATTGTTGGCTTTAAAATGAACAGAAGTGTGCACAGAATTAGAGATATAAACCTACTCCTTAGCGCAATAGTTAACCTGAGAGCCTCATGTCCCATAGGTATATTTTTCCCTTCTGAGGGCCTGATTCTATGTATTTAAGATGACTTGTATTTTCTAGCCTATTTTCAATTTGTAGTTTGATATGGTAATATTGTAAGCATACATTTTTTTTCCTTCTTTAAAATTATTATTTATTTTTAACTTCTTTTATTTTTAAATTTTATGTTTGTTTCTCTCCCTTCCTTACATCTCTTCCCAACCCACTGAAAGGGTAAACAATATATATGTTTATATATGTGTTATATATGTGAAATCATGCAAAACGTATTTCCATATTAGCATCAAACAATAAAGTGAGAAAATTATATTTCAATTTGCACTCAGAATTCATTCATCAGTACTTTCTCTTGAAATAGATAGCATTTTTTCATCATGAGACCTTTAGAATTGTCTTGGATCACTGTATTGATCAAAGTAGCCAAATCTTTCACATTTGATCATCATTACAACATTGCTGTTAGTGTGTATAATGATCTCCCACTTCTTCTCTCTTCATTTTTTATCAGTTTTTAGAGGTCTTGGGATTTTTTTTTCCCTTAAACCAACCTCATCTTCATTTCTTATAGCACAATATAGTACTCAGTCACAATCATATTCCACAATTTTATCAGTCATTCCACAAATGATGGGTAACCTCTCAATTTCCATTTCTTTGCCACATAAATAGAATTGCTATGAATATTTTGATACATAAAACTTTTTCTTTTCTTTTGTCTCTTTGGAATACAGACCTAGAAGGGCCATTACTGGGTCAAAGAGTATGTACAGTTTTATAGTCCTTTTAGCACAGTTCCAGATTCTTTTCCAGAATGGTTGGACCAGTTCACTATTCCACCTTCTGATTCATTAATTAATTTGTTTTCCCTCATTCCCTCTAGCACTTTTCACTTTTGAAAGATGTTTTTTTAAATTTGCATTTCACTAATCAATTGCAACATAGAGCAATTTTTCATATAAGTGCTTGGGGAATACTGCTTATTTTTTAATAAATTTGACTGTTTCCTTTATACTGGAGAAATGAGGGCTTTATTATAGAAACTTGCTGTAAAATCTTTTGATATTATTTCATTATCTATGGCATCTTTTAACAAATTATAGATTTCTGGATTCTCTTTCAATTAAGTCCAAATTTGCTTTTGTTCATGATTGCCACTCCTGCCATCTTCATTTTGGCTGAAAGCATAATAGATTCTTCTCTAGCCTTTCATTTCTATTCTTTTTGTGTCTTTCTATCCCAAGTGTGTTTCTTGTACACAACATATTTTTGGATTCTGGTTTCTAATCCATTCTGCTATCCACTTCTTTTCTATGATTTAGTTCATCCCATTCATATTTACGATTATGACGACTAACTACATTTTTTTCTATCTGATTTTCTCTGCTTATATCCTTTTCCTCTCTTTTTATCCTGTCACTCCTCAAAAGTCTTCTGACAACTGATTCTTCCAATTCACCCTTCTATTTCACCCTCTACCCTATATTTCTTAGTCCCTACTCATTCTGTTTCCCTATTGGGTAAGAAAGATTTCTATACCCAAATAAATGTGCACATATATTTTGACCTCTTAGAGCCAATTTTAATTAGAGTGAGGTTCAAGCCTTACTAGTCAACCCTCTAGCTTCCACTCCACCATAAAAGCTCTTCCTTTCATGTCTTTTTTTTTATATGAGAAAAATTTCTCCATTCTAATTCTCCTTTCATTTTCCTCCCAGTGCATTTCTTTTTCTCACATCTACATTCTTTTTCAGAAGATAATCCAAAATCTTCTAATCATACCCATTCCCTCTATGGATATAGACCCCTTCTAATTGTTCTAATGATGATAAAGTACTTAGGAGTTACATGGAACCCCTTCCTATATAGGAATGTAAACAGTTTAATTCTACTAAGTCTTATTATTACTCTTTCATGTTTACCTTATTATGCTCCTCTTGAGTCTTTTGGTTAAATGTCAAAATTTCTAGTCAGCTCTGATCTTTTCTTTAGGAATACTTAGAAGTCTTTGATTCCATTTAATATACATTTTTCCTCCAGATATTTATATTCAATTTTGTTAAATAGGTGATTCTTGGTTCCTAGCTCCTTTGTCCTTTGGAATATCATTTTTCAAGTCCTTTGCTCCAAGTCCTTCCTCACAAGGAAGCTGCTAAATCTTCTGTGACCTTGACTGTGGCTCCACAGTATTTGAATTTTTTTCTTTCTGAAGGCTTACAATATTTTCTTCTTGACCTAGGAGCTCTGGAATTTGTCTATAATATTCCTGAGGATTTTCATTTGGACATTATTTTCAAGAGGTGATTGGCAAATTCTTTCAATTATGAAAAGGAATTTCTTTATCTTAACTTAATCAAGTACTTTGGAGTGTCTCACCCTTTTAACTCAATCAGTCAGGAATTTGTAATCCTTTTGATAAGAGTTTACATCCTCAAAGGATGGGAGGTGGATCCCACAGACACTGCCCCCTGGACAGTGCTAGGCAATTTGGGAGGCTGTGATTGGTTCCCGTAAAGTGGGAGAGAGACAGGAAGTGACATGGAAAAGGACTATAAAAGGCGAGACTGAGAAGAGAAGAGTCATTTCATTCATTCCTTGGCTCTTTCACAAGGAGACTTTCCTGGGTAAGGAGAATTCTGCATGATTCTGCACTGGAGGCTTTATGGGTGGATGACTGGAACTGAAGGAAGAGGCTTACACTGGTGAAACCCATATTGAAGAGGTAATCAGACTTCCACATGGAAATTGAGACCTGAGAGAGCTTTTGTGGAAGTTGAGCTGAATTTCTTCAGATCAGCAATTATAGGGTATTTAGCTAGGAAATATTTTCAACTTCCCTCTTACATTTCTCTCTTTTACTGTATTTAAATTATATTAAATTATGAAGAGCTACTAGCAGATTTTTTTTGACTTACAAAGTTAATTATTTTTATAAATGGCAACCACACTCTCACTTCTATAACTCTCATATTGAGTCAAACCTAATTTTAATTCTTACAAGTCTAAGATATTAAGGAAATTTTCTTTTATAATTTCTTGAAAGATGATATCTAGGCTCCTTTTTGATCATTGTTTTCCAGTAGTCTAATAATTCTTAAATTATCTTTTCCTTGCCCTGTTTTCTAGGTCACTTGTGTTTCCAAAGTGATAGTTTATATTTTCTTCTTTTTCATTCTTTTGACTTCCTTTTATTATTTCTTGAATCTCATGAAGTCATTAGTTTCTACTTGCATAATTCTAATTATTTTTTTTTTAAATTTTAAACCCTTAACTTCTGTGTATTGACTTATAGGTGGAAGATTGGCAAGGGTAGGCAATGGGGGTCAAGTGACTTGCCCAGGGTCACACAGCTGGGAAGTGTCTGAGGCCGGATTTGAACCTAGGACCTCCTGTCTCTAGGCCTGGCTCTCAATCCACTGAGCTACCCAGCTGCCCCCCATAATTCTAATTTTTAAAGAATTCTTTTATTTAGGAGATTTTGTACCTTTCCCCCCCATTTATCCTGTTCTCTTGTTATAAAGGATTTTTTTTTCCTTTGATGAATTTGATGACTCTTTGCTATTAGGCAAATTTTTCTTTTTGAAGTGATATTTTCTTTGGTGTTTTGGGGGGCCACCTTAACCAAGCTCTTAATTTTCTCCTCGTAATTTTCTTGTATCACTCTCATTTCTTTCCCAAATTTCTCCTCTACAACAACTTTTTCTTTGACTCTTCCAGAAACTCTTACTGACATTGGGGCCAATTAGCATTTTTAAAATTTATGCTTTGCTTGTAACTATTGTCTTCTCTTAATTGTTTTTACATCTTTTTGAACACCTACTTTCTATCTTAGTATCAGTTCTAAGACAGAAGGCTAGGGAATTGGGATTAAGTGATTTACCCAGAGTCATACAACTAATAAGTTTCTGAAGCCAGATTTGGACCCAGGTCTTCTGGATTCCAGGCCTGTTGCTCTATCCACTGTGTAACCTAGCTATTCCTTTTTCTATATTTTTGTCTTTGCCTTCTCTGTCACCATAGAAGATTGTCTTTTTTTTTTTTTTTTTTTTTTTTTGGTCGGGGGAGAGTCAAGAATTTTTGTTGCCATTGCTTCTTCCTTTTCCTAGATTATTTCTTCATTTTGGCCTTCAAGTTAAGTTGGACTCTGCTCACTCTGGAAGTGGGAAAACATTGTGCAAAGCTTAAGGTTCCTTTATGCTGATGTTTTTTGAGCTAGTTTTGGGGATCTGCAAATTTTGGTCATTCCAAGGAGGTTTTATCATGGAAGAGTTACTGCTCTTCTGGTCTTTAGTCTGGTCTTTACCCAGGAAGGGTCTCTGCTTCCTTGAAGCCACAAATACTGGTGCTCCTCTTGGCCATGGAACTGTGACTCAGAACTGTATGGACAAAAGAGGTATCAATCAGCATCAGCTGCACCCAGTACCAGCAGAGTGTCTGCTGTAATCTCTTTCTGAGCAGTTATCCAACTCCCTTACCATCTCTGGGCTGAGAGTTCCCAAAGCTGCTGCTGCTGCTGTCCAAGACACATCCAAGGCCCACTGCTACTGCTGTTCTTGCCATACAGCTAATCTAATGTCAAAGACCTTTCTTGCTAACCTCCTAAGTTGTCTTAGGAAGGGAAAATATCTCCCTTTTACCTTTTGTTGGCTCTGTTTCTCCAAAATTTGATTTGGAGCATTTAAAAAAAAAATCTTTGAAGAGATTTTTTTGAAGAGAATTCAGTTGAGCCCTGGACTGTTTACTACCATCTTGGCTCTGCTATATGCATTTTTTTCTAAATAAAAGAAAAGTTGACCAAAAAAAGGCTAGCAACATAAACTCTTCAAAAACTAGTGGAGAAAATAATTTATTTGGAAGAAAATGACTAAATGGATTTAAGTAAAATTACTTTCATACTTAAACCCCATTAAGAGTAACCTGTCTCGGGGGCAGCTGGGTAGCTCAGTGGAGTGAGAGTCAGGCCTAGAGACAGGAGGTCCTAGGTTCAAACCCGGTCTCAGCCACTTCCAGCTGTGTGACTTTGGGCAAGTCACTTGACCCCCATTGCCCACCCTTACCACTCTTCCACCTATGAGAAAATACACCAAAGTACAAGGGTTTAAAAAAAAAAAAAAGAGTAACCTGTCTCTATTCTTTCCAAAAATGTGATTACAGACTATAGAAGGAAGAAAAATAGTTATTTTAAATAAATCCCCAGAGAAGTGAAAATATTAAAAGGAAAATAGCTGATTTGACTACCTGAATCCAGTGTACAACATTTTAAGAGTCAGTGATATCCAGATAATGTCAGATGAAAAATAATACCAAATCCTCAATAGTGTCAGTGAACAGAATTTGCTTCAGAATCATCTTCTCCTAACATTTTTGTCATTGTAATCACCATTCTCCAGGTCACTCAAACTCAAATTTTCCTAATCACTCTATATATCCCAAATATATATCTAATATATCCCTGATGCTCAGTTTGATTGCTGGACTTGAAGTTAGGAAGATTTGAATTCAAATCATCATGTAGACATTTACTAGTTGGGACAGTCACTAATCCTCTCTTTCTTCATTTGTAAAAGGAAGAGATTAGACCCAATGGCTTCTAACATCCCTTTAAGGTCTTCTATGATTTTCCTTTATAACAAGTGGCCTTGTTAACTCACTTGAAATGAATATCTTCTCTCCAACTACATTAGGGAATAAGGATCATATGGATGTGGAACCATAGTTAAAAATTCTGGCAGCTAATGCAAATTCATTTGTGGAAGTGAAGTGAAAATAAGAAAGACAAAAAAGTTCATTAGTCTATGTTACTAAAAATCTTTGTCATTTCTGTATCCTGGTGTTTTAAAATTACAGGCTACAGGGGCAGCCAGGTGAATCAATAGATAGAGAGTCAGGCCTGGAATCTGGACCCAATTGCCTGGCCCTTACTGCTCTTCCACCTTGGAACCAATACTTTGTTATGATTTAAAGACAGACGGTAAAGGTTCCAAAATAAATAAATAAAAATAAAATAAACTCACAAGTTACTTCAGAGGAAAAAAATCCCTTGTCTTGCTACAACTCCCCAGTCCCTCATCCCTCATTCCCATCTACCTTGAATTTGCCTCTCTAGATTATTTTTCTTTGCCCTTCACTTCCCTCTGGAACATCTGCTGTCAAAACAACCTTTCCATCCTCTCAAACCTTTCCATCTCACATTACTTCTAGGGAAAGTGCCAGAGAAATCTAGCTTCCCCCATTGTTCCCCACTCTGTCCCACCCCAACAAACACAAAGTGTGCCCTGATCATTCTTTATCATTTTTTATGTTATAGTTTCTAACTCCTCACCAGCTTGAACAAAGTGCCTGAAGTTATTACTGTTTAGTCTTTTCAGTCATGTTTGATTGACTCTTTATGAACCCATTTGGAGTTTTCTTGGCAAAGATGCTACAGTGCCTTGCCATTTCCTTCTGCAGCTCATTTTACAGATGAGGAACTTCCCAAGGGTCATATAACTAGTAAACCTCTGAGGCCAGATCTGAACTCAGGAAGATGAACCTTTCTGCCTTCAGGTCCATCGCTCTATGCATTGTGCTTTTTAAAAATGTCCTTTATTCTGCTTTGAGGGATGGTTAGGTGGCAGTGTACAGAATGCCAGACGTGGAATTAGAAGGATCTGAGTTCAAATCTGGCTTCAGATACTAGCTATGTGAACTTGGGCAAGTCATTTAACCCTGTTTGCCTCGGTTTCCTCATGTATAAAATGAACCTGAGAAGAAAATGGCAACTCATTATAAATGCCAGTATTTCTTTGCCAAGAAAACTCCAAATGAGGTCACAACGAATTGGACATGACTGAAACAACTAAACAACAAATTCTGCTTTGTTTTTTATTTTGGAAGTCTTGTATGAGAGAGTCATTTTTCTTGATTTTGACATCATTGATCTAACTCAGCGATTCCCAAAGTGGGTGCTACTGCCCCTGGTGGGTGCTGCAGCAATCTAGGACAGCAGTGATGGCCACATTTTTTTTTGTATTACATTCTATTCTGAGTTCGATAAATAGTTTCATAATTTCCAGGGAGAGCTAAGTAATATTTTTTCTGGAAAGGGGGCGGTAGGCCAAAAAAGTTTGGGAACCACTGATCTAACTGTACCCATCTATTAAAATCATTTCAGACACAATGGGCCAGAAATAGGGCAATTGGGATGATTATATTGGTTCCTCGGTCCATTTAGATAGGCATGATTTAAGAAAACATTGACATAAGGCTACAACAAATGTTTTGTTACTTGGCCCTTTGCCAACTTGAGAAAGCTCTAGAAAGAAATAGTCTGAAAAATTTCTCATGAAAAGTTTTATCTTGTGGCTGTACTCAGCACCAATAAGTCACTTATTAAGCTTTTACTGAGTGCCTACTCTGTGCTAAGCACTGTGATAAGTCCATGGTATACAAAGAAAAGCAAAAGATAATCCATATCTGCAAGGAGTTCACTTTCTAATGGGGGACATAATATGCAAACAACTATGTACAAATAAGCTATGTACAGGATAAATTAGAGATGATCAATAGAAGGAAGACACTAGTAATAAATGAGATCAAGAAAAGCTTCTTGTAAAAGATGAGCCTTGAGGTGGGACTAGAACACAGAAAGGAGAAAAAAATATTCCAGGGGAACAGCTAGAAATTCTGGAGTCTGAAGATAAGGTCTCTTGTGCAAGGAACAGCAAGGCCATTGTCACTTGATCACAGAATACAAATGCTGTATGTTATTTCTTTTCTTGCTATTTAGGTATGAGAAATATAATTCTATCTCAAATCTTTTGTAAAAAAATAAAGAGGGGGTAACTTTTAGTATAATTTTTTTCTTTCTCAATTATATACAATAACAATTTTCAACATATGTTTTTCCAAAACTTAATATTTAAATTGCCTCTTTTTCCTTCCCCCTCCCATAAGATGGTAGGAAATTTGATCTGGGCAATACATGTATGAACATGTAAAACATATGTCCACATTAGTCATATTGTGAAACAATATTCATATAAAACCCAAACTCCAAAATAGAAAGACATACAAATAAAATAAAAGTGAAAAAGAGTATGTTTTATTCTGTATTCTGATGCTATTGGTTCTGTCTTTGAATGTGGTTAGCATTTTTCATCATGTCCTTCAGAATTGTCTCGGATTATTATATTTCTGAAAATAGGTAAATCTTTCCCAGTTGGTCAACATTCAATATTGTTTTCTATGTACAATATTCTCCTGGTTCTGCTCACTTCAATATACATCAATTCATGTAAGTCTTTCCAGGTTTTCTGAAACTATCTTCATCATTTCTTATAGCACAATAGTTTTACATCACAGTACATACAAATGATCGTCCTTTTCATTCACTTATAGGACTTAAGGGGAAGAAATTTATGAAGAGACTACCTATGACAACGTTAATACAAATGATTAAATACCTCAATAAATCCAGTCTCACTGATACGAGTACTACTCTGTGAGATGGTTCAGATGCCAAGGCATCCATGCCTTCTGATGTTTTGCATTAATTCTTATTGATATAATCTTACGTATACCCTATAGAAGATCAACTCAATGCACCGTATTCCTCCCTACAGACCTTTTCAGTATATCTTGGGTAGAGCTGATCCATTAATCTTCACTCTTAGTATATTACTAATTCAAACGTCTTTTCCCATCATTCATTTAGTGGGCTTCATCTCATTTGCTGTGTAACTTTAATAATCTGATGCCTAAACAGACCCACCATATTGTTCCATTAATCTTTGAATCTACCACAATTTACATTATTCAGATCCTGGGGTGCTCCATGATTCACAAACATTCAACAGATGACTAGTGTTAAGTGTACAGTGTTCTGTTTCTAGAGAGTACTTTAGGATTGTTAAAAGCACTGTAAAATTTCCCAAATACAATTCAATTAAATGAGAACATTTGAATAATTAGGATCCCCTCTTCCCTTACAATAGCAGATAACAAAGCTCTAATTCTATTTGCAACCAGTAGAAGTATAATTCCCTCCTAAGTCTTCCAGATACATTAAAGAAACTACTAGCTTTTTTCAAAAGAGAAAGTCCAGATTCCCGAGATCTTATTTTTAATGAGGAGAATGTTGAAATGGTAAAACTCATTTTACTTGTGACCTTTGGTTGAAAATGTCTAAAGATAAAAGGCTAATAATGTCAACCATTTTCACTATCTACTCCCATCACATTAAAATTTGTCTTGGAAATTAAATGTGTTTTTTAATGATGCACAACATTGATAGACTTGCTATTTCCTTTTAATACTTGTGTACACTAAAAGCAACAAGAATATTGCACACATACAAAAAAAGAGGTCGGGGCAAAGACAAAAAGAACTTAAATGAGCAAACTGAAAAAAATAATTTCTGAAATAAGTCAGATGAACAAAAAGGCCAGAATGTCTTTGTCTCCTGACTAGGCAGAAGCATTAAATATATTAAATTAGTTAAGCATCTTTTTTCCCCAAAGGCTATGATACAAACAAACGAAAGAATAGTGGGTCAAAGGGCCATGAACTAGTTCAAACATGAAGGTAGAATAAAAATGAATTAGATCTTAAATTACATTAGATTTGTCTCTTCTTCTGAACTTCCTCAAAACCTCAGCAAAACATTAGATTAAGGCAAAGCTTTCTTGATTGAACCTTTACCAATAAAGGAAAATAAAATAAAAACCAGTTTCTAGAATAACGACCGAGTCATAGAATTTAGAACTGGAGGGGAATTAACAAAGGCAGTGTTGTTTAGAGAAAAGTTTCTGGTCTTGAAGTCAGAAGGTGTAAATTTAAGTCTTGCCTCCATTTCCTATTAGTTTTGGGTCCCTAAGTAAGTCATTTAACTTTGGCTTATGTGGCTCCTCAATAAAATGGATATGATTTTTACACTACCTATTTCAAAGAGTAGGTACATATAATTGAAATCTTACTGCAGTTATGTCACCATTTTACACTGGAAGAAACAAGCACAAAGAAGTTATATACAAGAATTTTTTTAATTAAAGAGAAGGCATAAAATCAACATATGCCTCTTTGCTGTTTAAAGTGTTTTCTTATGCTGTTATCCCATAATTGTTTCTACAAAAGCAGCAGGAAGTGGAAAGTTGAGGCAATATTCTGGCTGATAAAGTTAAAAACAGATGAAAGAATATTTAACAGATTTCTATAATCATTGACTAATAGTTACTTGTTCAACTCATGTCTTTATAAGCAAAGGCATCATATTGCATATAGCTGATTTGGAGTATTTTTGTCTGAGTAATTTTACCTGAAAATAAGTTGATCCTTCCATAGTAGGGCTGTGCCAAGAAAACACATAGAACATCTTTAGCATCCTCAGGGGATGGGCTTAGTCAACTGAATTTTAAAGTGGTTGGATTATTATATTCTGGTACTGGAAGTTAATATTTTTGAATCAGTTATCACAGTAGTCATAAAGACAACATGCCCAAGATGAATGTAATAATCTTGTTCATATATAATATAGAGATTAAATTGTCTAATAATAATAAAACTGAAAACTACTTTCATGGAGTGATATTTATGGATATTCCTGCATATCTGGGCTTACAGTAAGTGAATCTCTTGACTATGCATATACATCTCCATAGTGCTGTCAAAGTGAAATTCCTCAAGCAAAAGTCTAAATAAGTTATTTTAAAGATATTTTAAAGCAATAGTCAAAGTTCAGTACTTCAGATACAGTCTTTTCCTGTATTCTGCTTATGTAAATGGTCATGCTTTTTCATATATTTCATGGTCTAACCAAATCACTCCCCTACTCATTAAGGAATCTTGGCTCCCTATTGCCCTTAGGATGAAATACAAAATAATCTAGTGTTTAAACTCTTATGTCACTCCAGTGTATCATTCCTGGTTTATTACCTATTATTGCTCATCTATATGCACTGTATATGCCAGCCAAACTCTTAAGTTACATGTATAGAGTATTCCATTTTTTTCTCAATGTCTTTTCCATATCATCATCACCTCTGTCTCTCAAAACCTTCAATATCACCTATACATTCTGTGCATGAAAGCCTTAAAAAAATTAAACATGGCAAAAATGAAAAAAAATGAGCATTTCCATATGCAAAGAAGAACCTTTTAGGAAAATATTGCAAATGAAGTGCTTAATCTCAGCAAGATACTATTTGCTTTTCTAAAAAATTCAAAATTAACAGTAGTTCCAACATTGCTTTGCTTATGTGTACCTTTCTGAATACCTTTCTATTCATCTACTTATTTTTTAATGATTCATTGATAAAGGGTAATGATTCATACTTTCTTCAATGATATTACCACATCTCCCTTAAATTCTCTTCTTCCCGCCAAAAAGCCTTCTTCTGTAAAAAATAAATAAAATCATGGAAAACAATTTCACACATGAACCATGTTTGAAAATTTATGTTTTATTTATTCACCTCTAATCCCTCTGCCAAGAGAGAGGAAGCATAATTCATCATCATTATTCTGGCCTTGTGATCGGCCACTGTATTGATCATAGTTCTTAAATCTTTTATAGTAGTTTTTCCTTTACAACATTGTAGCCATTGTGTAAGTTGTTTTTCTTGTTTATTAAGTATCATTTCATATAATACTTCCCAGGTTTCTCTGAATTCATTCATATCATCATTATATTAAAATACCATAATTTGTTAAACTTGTTTTCAGTGAATAGCCACTCAACTTGGTTTCTATTCCTTTCCTACAACAAAAAAGTTCTGCTATAAATATATTTTGAACTTTTGATTCATCTGCAGCTTTGTTTGATTCCCGTATCCTCTAATTCTATAAGCAAATTTTTATGTCTTTCCTCTCACAGTCCCTGTAGCATTTAATATTTTCCTTTTTTGCTAATTTGATGGGTATCAGGTAGAACTTGAGTGATTTTAATTTTGTTTCTTTTATTTTTTAAACATCTATTAATATTTATTTTTTAGAAAAGTTAACATGGTTACATAATTCATGCTCTTACTTTCCCCTTCACCCCTCCCAAGTCCCCCCCACAACCATGGCTGATGCGCATTTCCACTGGTTTTAACATGTGTCATTGATCAAGACCTATTTCCAAATTGTTGATAGTTTCATTTGTGTGGTAGTTTCAAGTCTACATCCCTAATCATGTCTGCCTCAACCCATGTGTTCAAGAAGTTGTTTTTCTTCTGTTTCCACTCCTGTAGTTCTTCCTCTGAATGTAGGTAACATTCTTTTCCACAAGTCCCTCAGAATTATCCTGGGTCATTGCATTGCTACTAGTACAGAAGTTCATTACATTCTATTTTACCACAGTGCATGGTCTCTGTGTACAATGTTCTTCTGGCTCTGCTCCTTTCACTCTGCATCAGTTCCTGGAGGTCTTTCCAGTTCACATGGAATTCCTCCAGTTTATTATTCCTTTGAGCGCAGTAGTATTCCATCACCAGCATATACCACATTTTGTTCAGCCATTCCCCAATTGAAAGAGATCTTAGTGTTTTGGAACATATTTTCACATGAGAAGGAATTGTTGGTTGATTGATATGATTTTATAGCTTGTATTTCTTCTAAGAATTATCAGTTAATATTCTTTGGCCATTTATCCATTAGGAAATGGCTCTTGTTCATACATATTTGTGTAAGAGTGACTATTCTGTCCCCTACAGTCTGAGGGCCAGATATATTTCACTTCTTTCCCAGGGATCTTTTTAATGGGTAGCTATATAGAGTACCAGACCTGGAGACAGAAAGAGTTGAATTCAAATGTGGCTTCTGTACCATATATGTCCCTGCACATCATTTAATCTCAATTTGCCTGATTTTTCTCATATGTAAAATAGGGACAATAATAGAATCTACCTCCTAGTGTTGTTTTTTAGGATCAAATGAGGTAATAATTATGAAACATTTAGGGGGAGCTGGGTGACTTAGTGGATTGAAAGCCAAGCCTAGAGATGGGAGAACCTGGGTTCAAATTTGGCCTTAGACACTTCCGAGTTATGTGACCCTGGGCAAGTCACTTAACCCCCATTGCCTAGCCCTTGCTGCTCTTCTGCCTTAGAGCCAATACACAGTATTGATTCTAAGACAGAAGGTAAGGGTTTAAAAAACAAACAAACTGTATTTAACACAGTTCCTGGTACATGGTAAATGCTATCTAAATGTTATGTATTATTATTCCACTGTTCTAATAATTCTTGGCAGTTTTCTTTTGTTATTTCTTTGAAATATAGTGTTCAGATTTTCTGTTTGATCTTTGTTTCTCTTCAAGCTTTATTCCTTATTGTGAATTTTCTCTTTGATGACACAGAAACCTCCTCACCTTGGAAAATCATTTCACTCTTGAATTCACACATTAGAATTACCCTTCCTCTGACTGGCTAGTTACTTACTTCTTTAACTTTTTTATTTTTAAATCCTTACCTTCTGCCCTAGAATCAATACTAAACACTAGTTCCAAGACAGAAGAACAGTAACAGCTTAGGCAATGGGGGTTAAGTGACTTGCCCAGGGTCACATAACTGGGAAGGGCCTGAGGCCAAATTTGAACATAGGACCTTCTGTCTCCAGGCTTGTCCCTCTATCCTCCGAGCCACTAAATTGCCCCTCTCCCATCTGGTGACCAAGATAATTCATGTCTTCAGTACTTTCCTCTCCTCTCAGGGGAGAGGACTATTCTGACGCTGAGCTGTGTACCTTCATCTCTGTCTCACTATCACCCCACCTCAGCTTTTGGGCTTCCTTTTTTATGCTCTCTTCCCAATTAGGATACAAATTATTTGAAAACAGGGTGTGTCTTTTCTTCTCATACTTATATACTGACTTTGTTCTAATATCTCTTGTTTTCTTAATAGAGTAACTGCATTCTATTGAATCCAATCTGTTTTTTAGACAATCCTTTTGTGTGTAATTTTTTCTTTTTTTAAGCTATTAATTTTCTTTTGAATTTTTTCTCTCCAAAATTCTAATTTCATTTCTAATTTTTTAAAACTTTTTGCTCTATTTCTTCAAGCCTCTCTTAAAAACTTTATAAACCCCTATGACTCTTTCCCTCCCCCTCAGTCACTGTTTTTAGAGTTGTGGGGTTATTATTTTTTCTTCATTTATTTCTGGGACTTCTTTCAAAACACACATATATGTATATATATATATATATGTATCATAT
>NC_058130.1:325830981-325870998 GCF_016433145.1 Gracilinanus agilis
CATATATGTATATATATATATATATGTATCATATACATAATAATATATATTTTTTAATTTGCTTGTTGCCTTTTTCTCATTGCTCATATTTTCAGCCTCTTTAGATTGAGATACAGTGCTTGAGCCAATCCCCTCTGGTCCTCTCAGATGGGTTCAGTAGACCTTGGTTGTCCTTTTCTCCTCTGTATTCTGTATGCCATTGGCACTAATGATCTGAATGAGGTCGTTTGTATAATACAATGCCTTACCATCTGTCCTAATTACTGGCTTCTGTCTCAGTCACCTGGTAATGGTCTACTCTGGATTCCAGCCTTTATGAGTCTTCTTTTCCTGGCATGATTCTCAATTGGGAATAGGTTCTGTCCCTGCTGTGACCCTGCCAAATCCATTAGGATGTTGAAGATCACTCTGTTCTCCAACTTCCCTCAAACCCTCTTCAGACTGGCACGCAGGCATTGCATGGCTTCTGCTTCTCTGAGGAATGCGTGACTTTCCTATTTACCTGAGCTCCTTCTACTGCTTCTCCTAGTCTTCTGGTTTAGTTCACATCTAGATGAAAGAGATTACTTCTGTTTCTTGCTTTTTTGATTGTTTATTTTTGTTCCTTAGTCTTCTGGTATCCTTTTTGAGATACTCGCTAGTTTTCATGAACGTTAGAAATGGGGATTTCCTAGAACTTTTCATGTTGTCGTCTTAATCTGAAGTGACCATAGTACCTCTTTTCAAATGTCAGTTTAATTGAATTGGACTCATTTTATTTATTTTACATATAGTGATGAAAATGTGACCCAAAGATATTCTTCTAGTAAGTATTAAAACTTAATTAAATGATACATGTCCAGTGTTCTTTCCAAACTGAAAAGGTACTGTGTGCATTTAAAGTGGTATAATGGAGTGAGGGTGGGGTGGGAAATGGAAGCAGAGAATTTATAATTGGAGGTTATGGGTTTGATGCCTAGATCTTCTATGCATTATTTCTGTCGTCTAAAGTGAGTTAAAC
This sequence comes from Gracilinanus agilis, assembly GCF_016433145.1. Lineage (NCBI taxonomy): Eukaryota > Metazoa > Chordata > Mammalia > Didelphimorphia > Didelphidae > Gracilinanus > Gracilinanus agilis. Next base: position 325,831,982 of record NC_058130.1, read on the forward strand.
CACTTACTCGTTTGACTTAAGTTTCCCTCGGTTCTCAAAAATTATGTCATTGAAGTAAACAATTTCTAGTCCTTTTCTATCTCTTTTGATATTTGGGTAGGAGTAAAATCTATAACATTTTTGTAAGAATAGAATACCTTAGAAAAATATTTGAATAATTGAAGAATTTTAGTAATAAATATACCTTGTAACTTTTATAACATTCATTTCACATTAATTGTATGATAATATAATGAAATACTCTGGCAAATGATCAGTCATCAAATAAGTCATCATGAAAGTTGGACAGAAAGTTATACTATTTTTATTCTACCTCTCTTCTTTGGGAAGGCTGTGAAGCCAATGAAAAATGTTGGGAAATTAGTTTTTTCTAAGCAATAATTACAAAATCTTTGGCTGCATGATATACATTTTACTATAAATATTATATTTCCAGTTGAGGCTTCATAATTTCTTCGGTACACCATTTTTCTTAGAGAAAAATTAAAATGGCCTAACTACAATGGTGTTCTCCACATTTCCCTGTTACACAGTTCTGATCATGCCCAAACTAGGTAAAGAACTCTTAGGAAATGGAGATAATTTACGATTGAGTGTTTAAACCATCATAAAAAGTTATCTGATTTTAAAGGAAAACAAAACTGAAACTGGCCATATATGTTGTTTCCCCCATTAGAATGTGTGTTCCTTGAGAACAGACTATTTTCTATTTAATCACCAGAATTTAACATAGTCCTTTGTATGTGGTGAAAACTTAGTAAATGCTTTATAATTTGTTTAATAAATGAAAAGAAGCTTGGATTTGAGATTGGAGAACTATTTTGGGAAAAGAAAGGCCTTCTACCATTTGGGGACTCAGTTTCCTCACCTGTGAAATAAAGAGGTTGAACTAGATGACCTATGAGGATCTGCTCAGCTCTAAATTTATGATACAAGAATTTGTTTTAGCTTAGGGTCAAATTCAGACAATAATGAATTCGCTTGCTCAAATCTTTCTTTTAATCTTTATCTTTATTTTTACATCAATATACATGTACCTTTCATCCACACAGATGATTTCCCCTCAACATACTGTCATTGATTTCATAAGTTGCACTGGTTAGAAATAAATAACCATACAATAGACAGTAATCTAGTGGTGAGCTTCTCAATTTAAGGGAATTAGTTCATTTCTTAGATTGAACTCTAAATTTCTACAGGTTTGCAGGAATTGCCAGAGATTATACTTCACACAGACATATTCTTTAAGCATTCAGAGTCACCTCCACACAGTGTTAAGTTATTTCAGAAAGCCTTTGGTAGTGACCCCCTCTGATACTGAATCCTTATATAATATGGCAAGAAGTAAATCTTTCTGAACAATTCAACTCTAACAACAAATTGAAATTAAGACCATGTTGATGAGTAACAGATAACAATATTTATGATCATTATTTTAATTTTATTTAAGCAAGCTTCTGGGTTTAGGACTACTGCTGTAAGCATTTGTAAAAATCTGTCTAAATAAATGAGCTTCATTTGTTTGTTATTCCTTGTTAAAAAAAAATCTGGACTCCTAACTTACAGAGAATGTAATGAAACTCTAGGGTAAGATTTTGACTTATAAAAATGAGGAAAACAGAAACATATTTTGTTTGAGTCTTACCCACATTATAAATCTCTCCTTGATTACAAATAGCATTTCCTTCTTACACTAGAATGAATTACTTTTTGCCTTTCTGTAACAATGGAAATGAATAACATCAATAATGCTTATTAATTATAACTCATATTTATGTTCTTCAAAATTTACAAAAGATTTTGTCAATGTGTCATTTAATTTGAACAACCACCAAGTGAAACGTATTGATAGGAAGAACTAAAGTTATGGCTGTGGGACAGAGGTAAAGTGATAGATGTCATGATAGAACGAAATTTAAACCATTATTCTCTCTCTAAAACAATGCCTTACCACCTGTCCTAATTGCTAGCTTCTATTTGTGTCACCTGGTGATACTCTGCTCCAGATTTTGGCCTTACCAGTCTCTGTCTTCTCCTGGCAAGATTCTCAGTTGATAATGGATTCTGTGCCCTGCTGTGACCCGGCCAGACACCATTGGAATGTTGGAAATCTCTCTGTGCTGCCATGCAGGCACCATCTCCTACCCTGGCTACTGGTTTTCTGAGGAATGGGTAACTTTCACATTGATCTAACCTGCTTCTGGCTTGCTTGTTGTGACATCCTTTCCACTTGTCTCTCCCAATTTTTTGTTTAATTCTCATCCATATGAAGATTCTGTTTCTTGCTTGTTTTCTTGCTCGTTAGTCTGAAAGAATATTGTTTTAGAAATGGTGAAGTGAGGGAAGAATGAAAGCTCTGTGTTAGGAGTAGAAAAATCTGGTCAGAAACCAGGTTTTGCCATTTGCTGGGTTGGTGACTTTGGCCAAATCACTTGGCTTCTCTTGGGTTTAGTTTCCCTTTTTACATAATGTTTAAGTCAATAATTTAACAAGTATGTAATAGTAAAAAGGATAGATCATATTTACATAGGCATTTGTGCTAAGCACTTTATAATTATTATCTCATTTGATCTTCCCAACAACCCTGGTAGTTCAGTGCTCTTATTATATCCATTTTGCTGGTGAGGAAACTGAGACATTTAGAAGTTAGTGACTTTGGGGGAGGGGTGGGAGGAGGGGACAGAAAGAACATAAATCATGTAGCTGTGGAAAAATATTTTAAATTCATTAATTAAATAAACATTTTTAAGTAAAACAAAAAGTTAAGTTACTTGCCCTGGGTCACACAGTTGGAAAATGTTTGAGGCTGAATCTGAACTCATGTTTTCTTGAGTGCAGACCCAACATTTTATCCCAGTGCCTCTAAGATATTAGTAAATACAAAATATCTCTAAAGAGAATTAAAAGTCATGTCGGGTGAGATTAGGCAAGGTTTTGAGGTTCAGAATAGATCTGAAGTAAGAGGTATCCTTTGAACTGAGCTTGCAAGATATTTTGAATTCAAGAGACTAAAGGAGGAGGAAGGACATTTCAGGCATTAGAACCTGTACAAAGGCATAGAGTTAAGAAACTATATCACGCATGAGTAATATTGTTCCTCAGTTCTTTTGAGTCCTGTCCGACTCTTTGTGACTGCATTGAGAGTTTTCCTGGCAAAGATGCTGGAGTGGTTTGCCATTTCCTTCTCCAACTGAGGCAAACAAAGTTAAATGACTTTCCCAGGGTCACACAGCTAGAGTCTGAGGTCAAATTTGAACTTAGGAAAAAGAGTCTTCTTGATTCCAGACCTAGTTATCTCATTGTGCCACCTAGTTGTAATCCGAAGTAAATCTATTTGGCTAAAATATTGTATTAAGGGTGGTAATATTCAAAAAGGACAAGAAGATATGTTAAAGTTAGGTTGTGATGGGTATGGAATGGAAAACAGAAGGGTTTATATGTCATTCTACAATCTAGAGGGATTCTCTGAAGCTCCATTAAAATAAGACTGATCGCGTCTGAACAATGCTTTAGAAATACCAGTTTGGCAACTAGTCTCTAGAGTAGACCATCACCAGTTGACTGAAATAGAAGCTGGTGATTAGGACAGATGGTTGGAGAGAGGAGAGAATAGAAACAGACCAGTTAGGAGGACGGCAGCAATGGAAGTGACCTTGGAAGAATTCCTTCCCTAAGAAAGCCGACAAGTGCTCACCTGCATAACAGAAGAGTAAGCTTTTTTGAACAACACTCATTATTAGAAAATTCAAACATCAAACCTAAATATACCTTACATCGACCCATTGTTCTGTACTATGTAGCCACACTTCTTTGTTACCTTCTTAGACACAGTGGCATAGAATGGATGATGTAATGCCCTGGAGACATATAGACATCCCTATCATTTTGTTAAGAGATTCACATTTGTTTGACATATGAATGCTAATATATACTTAATATTTTTCTCTGACTTGCCATATAACTACTATATTGTATAAGTCCTCCTGTAATGCCTTCCTTTTGATTTTGTGTGTCTCTCTCTTCATTTTTCTTATTATATATGTATATACACATACACATAAAATTATGGATATGTACACATATATACAAAATGAAATGGGGAGTTGAGGCAGCTATTTGGATAATTAGAATTAAAATAATATTTCATCTGAAATTTCCATATAATTGAGGCAATTTTGGGGTCTGAATTATCAGAGAATTGTTTTAACTTTCTACCTCATTGTGCACACACATATGTGCATGCATGCATGAGTATATGTATTTGAGCATAGCCTTAGATGAATCCTGTAAGTGATTCCCTGATTAGATGAAGTAATCTCATTTGTCTTGAGCTGAAATTTTTTTCCAGATGGTGGAATATTTAAGTACAGTACTTAAAATACACATTTTTATTCTCTCAGTTGGTGATACCCAAAGTGTGTGTTCCAATTACAGATGTTTTATTTGCTTGATTCATCTGTGCCTAAACAAAAGCTATATATTAGATAAAAGAATTTAACTTTTTGTTTATATTGCCATTGCATCATCAGTATTTCTTGTAGTTTCAAATTAGCCATTAAATTAAAATTAATATCTTAAAATTTTTTCAAGTTAGTAAGCTGAATTTTACCAACTAGATGTGTTTATGATTTTTTAAGAAAATAATTAAGTTTTAAAAATATATTAGTTCTATAATGTTTTTAGGGGAAAACAAAAATTCTTATGGGGTAAGTTAAAAAGATTAGTGAGGAAATAAATGACTTGACCTAATATTCTGAATAGTTTGCCCAGACTTACATAGTAGTCTTATTATTACTTTTGTCCCTTCTTTATCTTGATAGCAATGCTACATGGGGTTGCTATTGTGCAACTGAGCATTACCACCAGCCTTGTCCCCAGCCGTTAATCAAATGCTGCCTTTCTATAAGGCCTCTTTGCTTGAATTTGTATTGTGTTTGTTGATCTGCTGTAACTGTTCTGACAGCCCTCTGTCACCACTTTTTCTTTATTTAGGCCATTGTAAAGACTATATTAATACCACTGTGGTCTTAGTTCCATACAATTCTCTTTCTATTTCTTTCTACCTCCTGGTCTGATTACTGTTGCCTTTAAATATAGCTTATTTAGTGATGAATATTTAGTATCAATCATTTATGTTAACGATAATATTATCATAAAATACTATTTCTTTCTTAAATATTTACTACTTTGTGTCATAGCAATTTAATAGAATTTCCAATATATAGCTTCAAAATAGATTTAGCCAGACAGAATGTAATTATAAAATACTGAGACTGATTTCAAAAGCCATACTAAAAATCAATCTCATTATTTTACTACAAGTTCAAACTGAAGTATTTTAAAGCCTTTTTTAAAAATATGTTTTTCCAATACTAGTTGTTTTTTTTGGGGGGGGGGGCCAAAGGGTAGTGGAGAGCAGTAGGCAATATAGAGAGGGAGCTAGATCTGTAATATTGTTGATGTAGGGAGTTTCTAGTTAGGAGTCTTCCTCTATCATTCCATATCTAACATTTGTTTTTACCTTATAAATTTTAGAGCCACTTGAAAGATGTTAATATCTCAAGTGACTTATCTGAGATCACATAACTAGGATGCATCAGAGATGTCACTTGAACTAAGAGGTAATAAGTGTTCACTATGTTGTATTGTCATTCCAATACAAGAATGAAAAAAAAAAGATAAAAAAAACCTTAACAAAAAGAACATGAACAAATTCCCTTAGCTTTTATAAGTAATAAACATAGAACTCATAGAACAAATTCAGTTCTAGAAACCTCAGGCTCCACTCGCACCAGTGTTCAAAGGATTAATTTATTATGTTTGATAGAATGCATCCGTTTGAGCTGTAGAAGTCTGTGAAATCAGCTTCTATTCTAGCCCTTTGGTATCAAAGTTCTCTCAGCCTCTAGAAGCATCCTTCTGTAACAAACTGCTTCCAGCGCACCCAGAGGATATATGGTGAGATAAAGTCACTGATTCACTGGGTTTTCCTTGGCATTACCAAATGATACTAGTTTAAACCTGATCTTATTAAGGTTACATTTTAAATATTACATTAAAAATTTCTGTTAATAATGTTATGGAAAATTTTTTCCCCGACCCTTTGAACAGAAAACAATCCTATGGTGACAAAGTTTTAAGAGGTTGAAATCAGATTCCTTATATTGTTAAGATGGAGATGCTGTGTAAGGGGAGGGTACCTTTGAGAGAGGATATCTGAATTTTTTTTTTTGAAGAAAAGAAACTGTTATTCATACATAAAATTAAATGTATGTTCTATGTGACCAGCATTGCAGTCTCTAATCTAATAATAATTCTTAATTAGCTAGCCACTTTCCAATTCTACACTACCTTTTAGTAACAGAAGAACCTTATAAAAAACTTTACATTGTAGAAGAAAATACCAGTGGAGGAAAAAAAAAAAAACTCTGGAGAAACATTAAACCAGCAAAGATGCCAGATCGATCAATGGTTGTAGGGGATTTGCTGATACAATAAGATGGTGGCGACCCTTTGCTTGAAAGTTCTCTAGAATAGATTAGTCACAGAGACGGGGTCTGGAAACAAAATTGGACAAGAAGTACAGTTATCAACAAAGGGGAAGGTTTTTTTGTTGGCGGTGTATAGTTGGAAAGTCTTGAACCCCTAAAGACTGCATTGCTTAGAGTTCCTTTTTGTATTTCCTAGATTGCTTTTCCTTTCCTTTATGTTCAAGTGGCCATCTTTGTATAACTTCTGAGGCTCTGCCACATTCTTTCTCTTTTGCTCTGATGAGTGGGCTTATTACTTTAGTTATTATCAATAAAACTTTATTAAATATAATATTTAGTTATTGATATTAACTTTAAAATCCACATTTATGGCTTACCACGAAGGGATAGAATTCTCAAATATTTTTTAAGAAATTTTTTCAGTTGTTAGTAAGTTTTTTCTCCACCATGACCTGCCTGCTTTCCACCAACCCCGAGGTCTGTCTCCCGGTGCCACCGCTGCCTGCTTCCCAAGCCAGGGGCCAGCATTCCTCACCCCTCTGCCCACCCTGAAGCCTCCATTTGCAGTAACTAGACCTGCCACAATACCCTGCCATTCCAAGCTGTTTTTTTTTTTCCCAAGACGGTGATGTATAAAAATCTTTCCACCCAATCCCTTCACCCACCCCAAGTGGGTTTTCCAGCCTGCGCTAGTCATTTTTTGAGCTGAAGTTTTAGGCTGGCCCTGAACTCCTGCCTGAGAGAGACTTGCAACTAGGGAATTTTTTCTTTTTCCCACAGGAAGGGAACTTCTCTGCAGTTTTTCTTTTGAGAGCAGAGAAACTAAATCAGCTATATATTTTTGATTTTTAAAACATTCTTTTATTTTTTTCCTTGTATGTGCAATACAGTTTTGAGTTTCTTTTTTCTCTCATTTTTGTATTTGAACATATTATCAATATTAATTTTTTTAATTTGCAGTAATATGAGTTTAAAATACATTTGTTCTAATATCAATGCATACTCAAAAGGCTTTAAACTATAGAAGCCATTGTTTGTTAAAATAATTATGGGACTTTGCTTAATGATTTTGTCTGATTCCAGAAGGATATAAAAAGAGCCACTGCACAGTGCTAAAGAAGCACAAAGCCAACCTGCATACTGCAAATCAAGCACAAGGTCGAAGAGACCAACCAATCCCAGTAGGATTGATGTAATTTTGAGCCAAGACAAGAGGACTTGAACTTGTTTGGGATTCAAGGTGGCAGTGCTTAACGTATGTTAAGATGCAGGACTTCCTCTGAACCACATTCTATCCAAGCACCTCATCCTGGATACCATTCTGGCTTCTTTAATCTAGTCCCTTTTTTCTGTCTTTTATAAGTGTGGCAAACTTTCTGTAGTCCTGGGTACTGATTGGGTAAGTGCATAATTACTTAAATTACTTTAATTGGGCCCTAATTCAAGGACCTGTTATAGTTTTATTTTTCCTTTACTGGGATTTTTTAGACATAAAACTTTGACATTTTTTATTTAATGCACAAGTTATTTTTTATCCTTTATGTGGGTTTTTTAATGTTTTTGATTTCATTTGTAATTGATTCATATACCGTATAACTCCCCCATGTATTCCTGAGTGATCCCTGTTAGTTATTATTTTCCTCACGGGGACCTTTGTTAGTATTGTGAATTTTGATTTGAATTTAGGAAATTTTAGGATAAGAAATTTGCTACCTCTCAGCAATCCAGACAACAAACCTGTTTGGAGAAGATGCCACGAAGATACTTGCAGAGACCACACACACTGCATCAAGAAGATCCATAGTGAACTGTAGCATGTGAAATTGAACTATAGGGGGTTGAAAGCATTTGTTTTAAATGTATACTTTTATGCCAAAGGGGACTGCCCCCAAATTGTGTTTTTTTTTTTTGTCAAGTAGCAATCATTAATTTTGTTCTTCTTTCCTTTTATCTACAAATTATTGCAATTTTTAAGTTGATTATGTTTTCATGATCCTTTTGGGGAGACTGGTCTGCCAAATAGGATCACAAGGGGGGGAATGTATAGTTGGAAAATCTTGAGATTTTCCTAAAGACTGCATTGCCCAGAGTTCCTTTCTGTATTACCTAGAATGCTTTTCCTTTTGTTTATGTTTACATGGTCATGTTTGTATAACTTCTGAGGTTCCCTCTCATTCTTTCTCTTTTGCTCTGGCAAGCAGGCTGAATACCTAGGTCTCTTACTGTAGTTATTATTAATAAAACTTTATTAAATATAATATTTAGTTATTGGATATTAATTTTAAAATCCACATTGGAAAGAAATTCAATACAAGAAGGATTGGAGTTTAACTGCAGGCTAATTTTTATATTCCATTGGAAGCTTCCAAAATACAATCTAGAATGATAATCACCCTATATTAGTACTGGGTGCCACTGTGGTCCCTGAAGTGAAGTTATTCACAAGGTAGTCAAAGAAAAGTCAGCTATCTGTCTTTCTTCCCCAAACTAACATGGCTTAAAGAGGACATATTGCTTAGATGATGAAAAGAGTAATATGCTAAATGGCCAATAGGAATGAAGGAAAAACAGATGGTCTAAGATTCAGAAGATCTTGGTTGTTTTACTTGCTCTACTCTTACCACTGGATTTGAAAGTCAGAAAGCTCTGGGTTTAAGTGTTGTTTTAGACATTTAATTACTATGTAAAAAGGTGAACATATCTCATAACTTCTCTCAGTTTCAGTTTCCTCCCCTGGTGATAATAATAGTTTTACTCACATGCTTGTTATATCAAATAAGATAATTTATTGAATAAAATTTATATCCTCTTCCATATAAATATATAAGCATTTTTAGAAAGAATCTGGGATTTCATTTATAAAGGAAACTTCTGATTTAGGAAACTCCCTTTACCAATGTAGAATATGTCCTTTGCGATGAAAATTATAGTTTGACAGAGCTGCTTAAGAATGTTAACATATGCTATTATGCTATTTGTATGTCTTCGGGAAAATCACAACTCTGATTTTATTTCTTTATCTATAAAATGGGGATAATTGGATTGACTGTATCTACTTGTCAGGTTTTTTTGAAGTTGTCAGTACTCTCTTAGAAAGAACTTTGAAATGCATTTTAAAAAATAAGCCCTACATATCTATGAAAGGTATCAGAATAGTTCCAAAATATATTCACATAGAAAAGAAGTCTAAGGAACACAATGTGTTAGCATTAGCAACAGAGAATATCATTTGCTGTCACAGCTGTGTCTCAGAGCCTCAATCAGTAACCACTGTGAGGCCCATATGTCAAAAAAGTTTAGGTTTTCTAACTAAACCAAGGGAAGTAATGTATGCAGTGCTCCAGAAGGAATTTTGACACAGCCTTTACCAGAAGCACATCATTGAAATGCTAGGGTCTGATTGCCAGTCTTGTTGATTGTAATGCTGGTCTGGCATCCAATTCTGTGTTAATCGACAGTCTGAGTAAACGAACCAAAAAATGTTCTATGATTGCTGTTAACCTCAGCAAAGACAGAAGCGGCCTCCGCCACAGCAACTGCCTCATATAGATGTCAAGGGAATTGGTGAGCTGCCTTCCTTCCCTTATAGCAGCAGACAGCTGTTAAACCATCTCGAGTGCATTTACTATTTGTTTTGCTCAGTATAACTTTGGACTTTTTGGTGGGAAGAGGATGAGGGAGGCAGATTATCTATTAAATTTAAACTCAGAAGAGTTTGGAACTACATTGTTATAAAGATAGGCACTTAAAACCATCTTAAATTACTTGGAAGGACATGTAATAAGAGGAGAAGTCGATTTCAACTGTTGTAATCACTTAAGGTTCAAATGGGACAAGACCGATCTTATCTAAGATTGTGTTTTATTTTGGAAAAGTAGGGATTATACTTTGATTTTCTATGAAGATGTTGTATAAGAAGTGCACACAGCTATTTGGATTGACTGTGTTTTCAAAGTTCCATTCAAATTTCTTTTAAGGACTATTGACTTCCTGCTGAATCGAGCATTTGTTTACTTCCCATCTTATTCTCAACTATGCCACCAAGATTCATGTCCTCTTCTGAGAATAGTTCACACATAATTAAGCTCAAGAAGTCTTATCGAACTTATGCACTTCAAAATGCAGTTTTAAATGTTCTTGGCTAAAGAATGCCAAAAAAAAATCATAGTTTTCTGACCAAAGAATACCCAGAATGTTTTCTTTTTTTTTAATGGAAAGGATAATTTGGATTATAACTGTTGATGTATATATCATGCTAGCAATTTGCTAAAGTAGATTCAAACTTTAAAAAAAAATTAATTCTACCTTTATTATTCATCAGACTATCAAACTGCTTGCAAGGATATTCATCATCCGGTCGTTACAGCTGCTGATGTTACTGCCTTTACTTAGAAGAAAAGTAAAAACGTGGACTACTGGAAGAGTGGATTTATATTACCTCAAAATCATCAGTTGAATTCCAATCAAATAACCAGTCATTTCTCTACTGGGGAAAAAAAGCAAGAATGTAAATTGTTTACTTAAAGGGAAAGGACTAGTACTTCAGGCAAAATATTTTATTCAATAAAACACTCTAAATATCAGATCAAAATGGAGACCAATATATACAGAAGATTTGAGAGCAATACATACCTTCATCTGACCCAGAAACTGAGATATAGAAAGGTTAAATGATTTATTCACAGATACATAGACATGAATTATTTGTTGCAGAATTCGTGCCCTGATCTTTTTCACAAGCCATTGTTATATCTACTGTGACATAAAATCTACTCTGAAAACTCAAGTAGACAGATGGGGAAATAATCCATCTAAATTTTTAAAATAAAATACAAAAAACTCCTATTGAGCAAAAGGAAGTATTCATAAACCCAGATAGCTATAAAGATCTAATTCACTCCATGATTATCATGTATAGATAATCATAATTTTGTGACAATTGGTTTTTCATATACTATTTGTCCAAAATAATTTATGTGAATTGCTCTGTCACTGTTAACCATTACCATAAAACAATTAGTATATTTTGTTCACATAATAGAAATAATAGGTGTGTATTGGTCATCAGCTTAAGAAATTTAGAGTTTATCTCTACTTCATCTTACAGAAGAAGAATTAAAATGCAGAGAGGTTTGCCTAATATAGAAAAGAAAGCAAATTGGATCTAGGAAGAAGGAAGAACAAACACATACACACACACATTCTTTGATGCTAACCAAAATTTACCATATGACATTGTAAGAATATGCTAAAAGCATATTAAATCAAAGATTTAATTATTAGATATTATGTATCTAATAGATATCTAAACATTAGATATTGATGTTTACTATGAGGGTTATCTTATTTATTGGACCCAGCAGCAAGAGAATTCAGCCCAATTTTTCCCTAAAACTCCAGAGATAAGCTTGGAATATTTTCTTCTTTCAGAAACTACATGTTGTTCTCCCACATTTAAAAAAGATAAAAACATATATTTGTATCTCATCTTTTCAAGAAATAGGATTAGTTTATTTGGCAGCCTGGAATCATGGATCAACAAAAAGGATGCCAAGAGAGGAGCTGAGATCCATTCCAAGTGAATATTTGCACCTTAAAAGGAACCCAAACCTGTGATCAGCAAAAGCCTGCCAATGTACACTAAACTGGTTGACTTGTGGGAAATGTCCTTCTACATATTCACATACACACAATGATTAGATGGCTGAGTCCTTCTTGAGCATTAATGGACCTTCTGGTCACTGACACATGAAAAAGTATACAAACATTTCTGTTGCTAGCTTCCAAGGATAACCTTGAGCTATATTGCCAGGTGTTATCAGCATTTGGGAGTTTCTTCTCCATTAGAAATGAAGATTAAATTCCTTTTTATTCTTAAGGTTATTTTTAACACATTTTAGCAAGGTTTACTTACATTTTTTGCCAGCAGATATTTTAAATAAAAAGCAGCTTAATTTGCATTCTCAATGCTATAGAGATCTATTTATGATACTTATAAATTGGTGACACACTGTCTTTCTTTTCTCATATTAAGAACTGTAGCTTCTTAAATAAAAATATCTTAACCTTTGGTATTATATACATTATATTAACTTAGATTAGTGGGATGAATTGATGGTCAAAACACAAATAAAAAAATAGCATATTATCAGAATACAGTATATATACACACACGTATATATATATATATATATATATATATATATAAACATATATAAGTATATATGTTTGTGTTTGTGTGTGTATGTGTGTAGGCTATATATACACACACCACCCAGTATCAGAAACAATAACAATACAGCATCAATGGAGAAAAGAACAATAGCTTAATCTTCAGGTAGAATACCCTTCTCTGTCTCAAATATTTAAAATAACATCAGCCAAAAATTTAGAACTCACTAATTTATAAAATATTTATTTAAATATTAGTTGTAAGAATACCTGTATTAACCAGGGAGACATACAGGTATGTATACATTTTTGTGTTTGGATATAAACATTTATTATTATGTCATCCATAATGTATGTACTATGAAATTGAATTGTACTGCCTATCCATATCAACTTTTAAAGCTTTAAAAAGAAATCATCGCATCTTGATTTGGAATTAATAAATTGATTTAGCAGACAGAATATTTCACTGATGAGTTTGTAAAACAACAATCAGTCAATCAACCAATCAATAAAATTTCATTTGATGTTTACAATGAACTAGGCACTGTGCTAAATGCTAGGGATACAAAGAGAGACCTAGGAACAACAGCCAACAATTATGGGAAAAACGATGTACAAGTTCTATTCAGGTGTAAACTGAGGGACAAACCCAGTGGAACTTGGGTCCCTCTTCCTCAGAGTCTGTGTACCCCTATGGGACCTAAGTCCCTTTGTCTCCCTGCAACACACTGTGTGAAGCATGAGCCCCAGGAGATCAAAATCTTTTATTTTCTGTGAGATGAGGAACATTCAAATGATACAATACCTTTAAAATCAAGATACTCTGTATCTAGCAAGGACCTACATGGGCACATAGAGCAATTTATCCTAATGCTGAAAAGCTCAAATTTTGAGATAGAAGGGGGCTGTATAGATATTTTTCTAACAAAGGAAAGGGAGAAAGGGACTGGAAATGGCTCATTCTAGGGGCTGCTATGGATGGAGAGTTCCAGGAACAAGAGTGATAGTTTGCTAGGCACAAAGGGGACCAGTTGTAGGAACAAAGGACAGTAGCATAAATAGGCAAGTATAAAGTAACTCAGTAATACAATGACCCACTGAGTCTTAAGATCAGGTATCCCATAGTTGAAGCTCAGAGTTGACAGAGATGATCTGCTCAGAAGAAGGTTTGACCTAAAGTTAGCTAAGTATCTAATCCCAGGTTTCCATGGTTACTTCAGCTAGGTTTATTCTCAACTGTTCTCCAAGATTGCTACTTGCTTCTCCAAGTCACTGCGAGTCCCAAGTCATTAGAATAAATCTCACAGAGCTTCATCATCTACATAGCTGAGTAACTCAAACAAATTAAGATAATGAGTGCATTCATTTTCACACAGGTTAAATTAGAAATAATCCACAGAGGTAGGTACTAGAAAGATTTGGGTCAGGGAAACCAACATATTGAAGTTGTCCAGGGTTGAGGCAATGACAGCCTGTACAGGAGAAGAGAGAAGAGGGTGTCTTAGAGAAATATGTTGAGGGTGAAATTGAGAGTCCTTAACAACAGATGGGAAGTGCTGGAGAGCAATGTGGAACCAGGCCCAGAGATTCATAAAACTGGGCATATCCTTGACCTAGCAATACCACTACTAATTGTGTATCCAAAAGACAACAAAAACAGTGGGAAAGGACCTGCTTGTAAAAAATATATTCATAGGGGCAGCTGGGTAGCTCAGTGGATTGAAAGCCAGGCCTAGAGACGGGAGGTCCTAGGTTCAAATCTGGCCTCAGACACTTCCCAGCTGTGTGACCCTGGGCATGTCACTTGACCCCCATTGCCTACCCTTACCACTCTTCTGCCTTGGAGCCAATACACAGTATTGACTCTAAGACGGAAGGTAAGGGTTTAAAATATATATATATATATATATATATATATATATATATATATATAGCAGTTCTTTTTTGTGGAGAACTGGAAACAGAAGGGATGTCCATCTATTGATGGCTGAACAAGTGGTGGCATATAAAGGTAATGGAATACTATTGTGCCATAAGAAATAATGAACAAATAGAGAATATCTATGAACAAAGTAATCTAAGTGTTAAAAGATCTGCGAGGGGACAAAAAATAAACAGAAGGGAATGAAGAATTATTATTTCTGAGACAAAAGTCTTTCATTCTCCCATTAGTAACTGAGCATTTTAGGAGGTGCAATCTAAAGTACAAAGGAAAGCTCAGGTAAGAAGAAGTAGAGAGGGCCAGTAGGGATACTTCAGAAATAGTTACCTATCTAGAATTTGAAAGGAGAGATGGGTCAGATAATGCTAATATTTTGCCCAGCTTGTGCCATTTGAGAAATCAGGGTAGGAGAAAGGGGACATCAGTTTCCAGAAGAAGTTGGGTCCTGATTGTGAAGGGAAAATTAAAGGCATCTTGGTGTGCTTCCTCACAGGAGAAAAATTTGATATGGGATTATTATAATAAAGTGACTTCAGAGTGAATGGACAATTTAGGAAGGAAGAAAGATAAGTATTTATTAAGCACCTACTATACAGGGCAGTTAAGTGGCACAATGGATAGAGTACTAGCCCTGGATTCAGGAAGATTTGAGTGATTTGAGTTTAAATCTAGTCTTAGACATTTAGTTGCTTTGTGACCCAGGAAAAGTAACTCATGTTTACCTCAGTTTATTTATTTGTGAAATAGGAAGAATAATAAAAACCTACCTCCTAAAGTTGTGAGGATTGATTGAAATAATGTTGATAAAGTACTTAGCACTGTGTATAAGTAGCAGGCACTATTTTAATGTTAGCTAGTAGTAAAAGCAGTATCATTATTATTAATTCATTTCATCCTTCAGAAGAAAGTCTTTTTTGGCTAAATCCTTGGGGATTTAATATTTTGGGAAATGGCTGCACAAAGGTACAGCTGAAAGGTGCTTTGACATTTATTACAAAAACTTGAGCATGAAAAAAACTGGAAATAAAATTAACCCTCGTGATTCAGAATAGAGAATTCTTAATCCTTATTTCTCCCTGCCCTCCACTCCTCCTAACACAGCTACCACACACATATTTTAGAATCTGTCACCCACCATTATCTCCTTCCTACATTCCTGGGAATAGCACTTCTCAGAAGACCAATTTTAAAATGAGATAGGGATATGGCAGTGAGGGAGAAATCTGTAATTTTACTCCTGGATGAATTTGTTTCAGGCAAAGACAAACCTTTTGCACCTCAGGAGCCCTGCTCTATGTGAAGACCTAAAGAGAGACTAAAGAAAAAACGTATATTAAGTACACAGCTCATAAACACAATATTTGATTCTGCAATATCTTAAAATAGGAATTGATCAGAATTAGATAAAAATTGTTGCTCTAATTCAAACACTTATCAGAAAAAATGATACAAACTGATGTCAGGGGAAATAAGAATGAGTGTGAGAGAAGAGGAGGGGACTACTTTTCTCTAGATTATTTAAAAGAAAGGAGAAAGGGGAGCCTGAGAAAGATTAAGGAATGAAAGGGAAGAGCAGGAGAAGAGTAGGAGGATGAAATGAAGAAGGGAAACAGGGAGATAGAATACAGAAAAAGTAAACTTTAAAACATTAAATTGGGAAAATAATGGAGTGAAAGAAGGAATGGGATATTTTGAAGGAAATTAGGGAAGATTAGTGAAAACAAAACAGACTTCAGAGAAGTGAAAATTTAAAAAAAGGGAAAGTTATAAAATAAATTTATGGAAGAAAACAATTTTTAGACACATTCCTAATTTTAAACGAATTAAGCATTTTATAAAATTTTAAAAAATGGAGGGATGAATAAAGAAATAAAACAATTCACTGCATAGAAGATCCATATTTAAAACACATATAGGTATACTTACCTTTGAGTGAGAGAGTCCACAATTAGAATATGTAATTCGAGAAGATGAAAATAATCTGAAAGGTCCCAGATATGTCAAAAATATTGATAACATTTTTCACCGAAATAAATAACTCAAAATAAAATAGATACCTATTCACTGGAGAAGGTAAACTAGTTGTGGAACAAAATGAAATTAAAAATTACTGTGTCAATAGAAACAATGTAAAGAATTCAGAGAAGCATATATAAACTGACTATATGAACCATGAGATCCATGATGGAATGAACGTGGAGCTTTATTATTAGTAGAAGCAGCAGGCCTGCCAACGCTGCAACTCCAAACCCCCTCCCCGACTTTTTAAAGCCTCACTAATAAAAATCATTTAAATGCTGTTGCTTCTAAAAAAATTCATATTGGATTCTTTGTAAATACACCCAGTGATGGGATTTTTTTCAATGTTTTTAAAGCTGTGTACAGTACATGTGGTAGGACATTTTCTTCAGATTGTCTATTGTGGCAAAAACATTTTGTTACAAACCTTAATTTGGTACAGAGAGCACTTGAGTGAGAAAACCCCCTGTTCTGCTGTAAATAAGCACCTTCTCTGTTACTCCTAGTCTTAGAGAGTTAAGTGAGTTGTGCATTAATATAGCCAATATATGGAAGAAGTAATTGAAATCATCTATCTTAATTAAAGTCTGTTTCTCTATCCACTATTCTATACTGTCCACTCAGATTACATAAAATTATAAAGAATTTACAGTCAATATTAATACAACTATAATATGAAAAGGAATTGTTAAATGGGAAAATATTTACATCAAATATTTTTGCTATTAGTTGCATATCTAAAATGTATGAGTAATTGATATCAATATATGACTTGGAGCCAAAATCTATTTAATTGGTGACTAAGGATATAAAATATGTTCAAAGAAGATATTTGAATTACCAATAGCCACAGAATAATTATTTTTAAAAGAAACAAATTATAATTTTGGGGTTTCATCTTACATCCCTCAAATAGGACAAGATGATAAAAAGATGTCAATGCTGGAGTGGGTGTAGGTAGATAGGCATACAAATATTCTTGGTGGTTATATTAATTAATGTAACTATCCTGGAAAGCAATTTGGAATTATTTGAGAATTTCATTTAATTGGTCATATATTTTCATGATCTCTTCCCCAACTTCATACCTTATTCTAGTTGACTTCAACAGTCATGGTCATTCTCCCTCAAATGCTCTAAATTCCCAATTACTCTGTCTTTTCAAATCCCATTTTCTAATCCTTTCTGCTCCCAAGTGACACAAAAGCTTGATTTTATATTATATATATATATATATATATATATAATATCTCACCATTACTCACAAATGTTTTACTTCCTTGATTAAAAATTCCTATATTCCTCTGTTCAGTCACTACCTCCTATTATTCCAACCCTCCTTGTGCCTAAAATATTAAAAAATAAAGAAAACCTATTCTTTTCTCTCATTGAAACTATCAATCTCTCCACTACTTACCACTTTCTCCGGTTACCTCTACTCTGACCACTTTTCTCTAATCCTAACCTTGAACCTGTAGTTCGACATTTCAATTCCACATTATCTTTTTTTTTATTGAATCTGTCACTTACCCTGCCCTATTGACACTTAGCGGTAGCCAAAGGATCAGACTTCTCATGCAATTTTGTCTCCTCTGTTCTTACTCAGAAATTGAATAGGTAAATAGATCTGGAAGAAATAATATAAGCATGTTAATTGAATATACTATCATTTTTTTGGTCACCTAACATCAACTGCCTCTTATTTTATTTCCTAACACCCTTAAAGGTTATTTAAAGCTTCTCTTCTCAGCTCAAGCCTCCTATATTCTCTCAAATGAATACCCAACCTCTTATTTTAAGAAAATTCAGGCCATCAGAATTTAATTTTCCTCTTATTTCCTTCTCTTCCTTTCAAAACCCCTTTTTATCATGACCCACATTTTCCTCCTTTCCTCTATGTAGACCTTCTCCTTTTCAAGGTAGACTCCTGTATATGTGCCTTTTATCACATCCTGCCCCATCTTCTTCAGCAGATTGCCTTTTGGATCATTTCTACCATCTCTTCAAATTGTAATTCTGTATCTCTCCTCAACTTCTCAGCTAAATTATAAAAAGGCATCTACACTTCATACATTCATTTACTTACTCTTCAGTTCTCTGTAATCTGGCTTCCAGCCCTCATCATCAAATTTAGATAGCTCTCTCCAAAGTTATCATTAATAACTTACTTGCCAAATAAAATGGTCTTTTTTCTGCCCTCATTCTTTTTTATGTCACTGCTACATTTGACATTATGTACTATTTTTGGATACTCTTTTCTTTCTTTTTTTGTGACATTATTGTATTTTGTTTTTTTCTAGCCATATGATCATACTCCATAGTCTCCTTTGCAGGATAATCAGCTATATTATTATATCTTCTAACTGTGTATGTTCCCTAAAATTCTGGCCTAGACTCTCTTCTTTCTTTAAATATGCACACATTTTCTTGGTGACCTCTTCAGCTTACACAGATTCAATTATTTTTTATCTCTATGCTTTTGACTGACAAATCTATAGATTTGACTCACAACTCAAGAGATTCAATCTCTTATCATCAATGAAAGATTGGCTCATTCAAACTGAATGTCCTATAGACATCTCAAATTCAACATATTCAAAATCATAGTATTCTATTTCATGACAAAGTTTACCCCTCTACCACACTTCCACATTTTAGTCAAAGCAGTCAGCCTTCTTCCAATTATTACAGATCCATAATTTCAGAGTTATTCCTGACTCCTGACTGTCCCTCTCTCTATATAAGCAGTGTGTCCAAATCTTATTGATTACCTTATTGATTATTGTTGGGGGAAACATCTCTTTACATAGGCATCATGTTAATTCTTAACTACATTATTACAATGACCTCCTAAGTGGTAACTGTGCCTTAAATATCTCTGTATATCAACTTATCCACCATAGAACTGCAAAAATGATTTTTATATGTAGATTTATATCATTATACTATGTAACAAATTGCAGTGAGTAGTCCTATTCCTGATAAAATATAATCTTCTCATTTTAACTTTTTATTTTTTTTATTTTTAAGGCACATTAACTTTTTTTTAATGTTTTATTTTTTTAGAAAAAAATTTTCCATGGTTACATGATTCTTGTTTTTACTTTCCCCTTCACCCTCCCTTCAACCTCCTCCCATATCCAATGTACATTTCCACTGGTTTTAACATGTGTGATCAGTCAAGACTTATTTACATATTATTGATAGTTGCATTGGTGTGGTCATTTAGTGTCTACATCCCCAGAAGTAAAATAGTTGTTTTACTTCTATGTTTCCACTCCTGCAGTTCTTCCTCTGAATGTGGGTAGTGTTCTTTTCCATAAATCCCTCAGAATTGTCCTGGGTCATTGCATTGCTGCTAGTACAGAAGTCCATTACATTCTATTATACCACAGTGTATTGGTCTCTGTGCACAATGTTCTCCTGGCTGTGCTCCTTTCACTCTGCATCAATTCCTGGAGATCTTTCCAGTTCACGTGGAATTCCTCCAGTTTATTATTCCTTTGAGCACAATAGTATTCCATCACCAAGAGATTCTAGAATTTGTTCAGCCACTCCCAATTGAAGGTCATACCCTCATTTTCCAGTTTTTTGCCACCACAAAAAGCACGGCTATAAGTATTTTTGTATAAGTCTGTTCATCTGTAATCTCTTTGGGGTACAAATCCAGCAATGCAATGGCTGGATTGAAGGGCAGCAGTCTTTTAGAGCTCTTTGAGCATAGTTCCAAATTGCCAGCCAGAATGATTGGATAAGTTCACAATTCCACCAGCAATGCATTAATGTCTCAATTTTGCCACATCACCACCAACATTCATTACTCTCCCCTGCTATCATTTTAACCAATCTGCTAGGTTTGAGGTGGTACCTCAGAGTTGTTTTGATTTTCATTTCTCTAATTATTAGAGACTTGGAACACTTTCTCATGTGCTTATTGATAGTTTTGATTTCTTTACTTGAGAATTGCCTATTCATGTCCCTTTCCCATTTATCAATAGGGGAATGGCTTGATTTTTTTATACAATTGATTTAGTTCCTTGTATATTTGACTAATTAGACCTCTGTAAGAGATTTTTGTTATAAAGATTTTTTCGTACTTTGTTCTTTCCCTTCTGATTTTGGTTGCATTGTTTTTGTTTGTACAAAACCTTTTTAATTTGATATAATCAAAATTATCTATTTTACATTTTGTAATTTTTTCTAACTCTTGCTTGGTTTTAAAATCTTTCCTTTCCCAGAGATCTGACAGGTATACTATTCTATTTTCAATTAATTTACCTATAGTTTCCTTCTTTATATTCAAGTCATTCACTCATTCTGAATTTATCTTCGTGTAGGGTATGAGATGTTGATCTAAACCCAATCTCTCCCATATTGTTTTCCAATTTTTCCCAACAGTTTATGTCAAATAGTGGTTTTTGTCATAAAAGTTGAGCTCTTTGGGTTTATCATACACTGTCTTGCTGACATCACTTACCCCAAGACTATTCCACTGATCCTCCCTTCTATCTCTTAGCCAGTACCATATTGTTTTGATAGCCACTGCTTTATAGTATAGTTTAATATCTGGTACTGCTAGGCCACCTTCCTTCATTTTTTTTTCATTATTTCCCTTGATATTCTTGATCTTTTGTTCTTCCAAATGAACTTTGTTACAGTATTTTCTATTTCAGTAAAAAAAGTTTTTTGGTCGTCTGATAGGTATGGCACTAAATAAATAAATTAATTTGGGTAGAATGGTGGTTTTATTATGTTAGCTCATCCTACCCATGAGCAATCAATGTTTTTCCAATTGTTTAGATCTAGTTTTAATTTTTGGAAAGTGTTTTGTAGTTGTGTTCATATAATTTCTGTGTTTGTTTTGGTAGATAGATTCCTAAGTAATTTTTATTGTCTAGGGTGATTTTAAATGGTGTTTCTCTTTCTACCTCTTGACCCTGTGATGTGTTGGAAATATATAGAAATGGTGATGATTTATGTGCATTTATTTTGTATCCTGCAACTTTGCTAAAGTTGTTAATTATTTCTATTAGCTTCTTAGTTGATTTTAAGTAGACCATCATATCATCTGCAAAGAGTGATAGCTTAGTGTCCTCATTTCCTATTTTAATATCTTCAATTTCTTTTTCTTCTCTAATTGCTACTGCTGGTGTTTCTAGTACAATGTTAAGTAATAGAGGTGATAGTGGGCATCCTTGTTTCATGCCTGATCTTATTGGGAAGGCTTCTAATTTATCCCCATTGCATATGATGCTTGTTGATGGTTTTAGGTATATACT
Organism: Gracilinanus agilis; assembly: GCF_016433145.1. Taxonomy (NCBI): domain Eukaryota; kingdom Metazoa; phylum Chordata; class Mammalia; order Didelphimorphia; family Didelphidae; genus Gracilinanus; species Gracilinanus agilis. The sequence continues at coordinate 325,853,887 of NC_058130.1, forward strand.
GTTTATTATTTTTAGGAAAGGTCCCATTCCTATACTTTCTAGTGTTTTCAATAGGAATGGATGTTGTATTTTGTCAAAGGCTTTTTCAGCATCTATTGAGATAATCATGTGGTTTTTGTTGGTTTGCTTGTTGATATGGTCAGTTATGTGAATGGTTTTTCTGATGTTGAGCCATCCTTGCATTCCTGGTATAAATCTCACCTGATCATAATGAATAACCCTCGTCATCACTTGCTGGAGTCTTCTTTTTGCTAGTATTCTGTTTAAGTCATTTCAACTTTTTAAAGCCCTTCACAACTTGGTCCAAACCTCCCTTTCTAGCTTTACTCCCTTTACTCCCTTTCTCATACTCTGTGGTTCCATCACGTTGACCTCTTTTCCATCATTTTATCTCCCATTTCTGGGCCTATGCACTAGCTATCATCTATATTTAGAAGATAAATTATCCTCACCTCCTCAGATATTCCCTCACTTCCTTAAAAGTAAAAATCAAAATCAAGCACCATGTTCTTCATGAAGCCTTTTCTGATTCCATCCTCAAAAGAAAAAAATGTTATTTCCTTTTTTGACCAACTATCTTATTTTGATTTTGTATTTATTCTGCATATATAAACCCAGAACATGATATTTTTAAATATTCTGGAAATACAGGAATTGTGAATTTCTATATTTACAATATGAAAATTGTAAAGATGTATATAGGCACTATATATCTTCTAAAATAGAATATATTCACCTTCAGAGTAGGGATTGTTTTTCATTTATTGTTTTTTATAGTGACTGGCAAGTAATAGCCACTTCGTAAATGTTGTTGATTGTTTGATTGAAATCCAATACTAGGACCCAGGCATCCTCTTGCTGTCACTAAACTTTAAGGAGGAAACTCAAGACAGAAAGAAACTTAATATGTGTGTGTATGTTTGTGTGTTGCTACACAAAAACATACATATACACACACAATGTTCATATAGCACTTTTGCAGTAGGAAAGACCTGGAAAGAAAATGTCCATAAATTGGATAAAGACTGATCATAAGTATTATATGTGAATAGAATTCAATATTATTGAATGATGTAAAATTACAAATATAAAAACTTCAGATGAACATGAGTTGACTTAAATGATTTGATACTAAGCCAAGAAAGCTAAAGCAAGAGAACAATATATCTGATGCCTTTAATAACTTACATAAAAGGGGACAGGGACTGAATCAATCATTTCACTTATGTAGGGGACTTCCAGTAAGAAAACTTTCTCTGCTGATGCAGGTCAACACCTCTTCTGCAAGATATAGCCTTAGTAGCTGTATTGAGCATTGTGACATTATTATGTCACTTGTCTGTGGTCACACAACTAATATGTGTCTGAGGCGACATTTGTTCTGAGTCTTTGTGGTTCCAAGACCATTTGTCTATTTACTATATCCTAATGTCTAGTAAAAGACAACAGAATTTAGATTAGATGCAGGGAATAGTCTTGGTTCTGAGGACAGCTTATAAAACATTTCACTCTTTTTGTTAGGGAAGTGGTACAATACAGGTTCAGAATGTTACAGGCTTAATTAGATACATTGGTAGTGTTTGTTGATTTTGATAAGCTATTTTTTGGTTTGTTATGAGGGTTTTATGGCCAAAGGAAAGTGTTTTGGGAAACGTCTGTGGTATACCAAACAAATACAAAAATAATTTTAAGTTTTCTCTTATATTTCTTCCTGTGTTGGTCCTTGTAGTATGTTAAAAAAATTGTCCCACTGTAGGGGTTTCCCTGTGAGTACAGGGGCTCTTCTCAAATGACCTCCAAATGTGATTGAATTAGAAATTCACATTACACTTCACATTTGTAAGCTGTGATGGATGGAACAGAGTCTGGGAATCTACAATACAAATTAATTCACTAAGCATACATGATAAAATATTAGCTTCCCACACACACACAAATATCTGTTGGTTTATCAAAAGACATACAGGACACCAGAAGTGAGGGAAGAAAATTGCTAATTTCTATGACTCCTGGTAATTCACCCTGATACTTTCTAGGTTTGTCAACTTCATGAAATAGCTGCTGGTTCATATTTCTTCACAGAGTTCGAGAAAAAGGCTAATAGTTTATTCTCACCCTGCCTAGCTTTGGGGAATTCATGGGTATGCTCAGGGAGTTATCGGAGAAATAAAAAATGGATGAGTCCTTCTGGGTCATGTTGTCTCCTTCCCCTACATTATATTTGCAAGTACCTTGTTCTGTCCACTTTAAAATGTCATTCATGATAAAACTTTGACCATTTTGTTTAAGAAAGTTATACAGTATGAAGTTGAAGAATCAAGGACTAGCTTTAAGTAATGGACATTTTTATCTAATCAATATATTTATAACCTGATTGACTTCATGAAATTATATAATATCCACAAGTGTCAATAGCTTTAAATTCTTGCAGGGGTTGATCTGAGCAATTAATTGTGCTTTTTTCCTTCCCCAAACATTTAGATAAAAATATAATGGTTTACTAAGCATTGTATGAAAAGTATCACATGGACTCATAATTTTTGTTAATAAAGATTTTTTTTCCTTCTTGACTCTATTGCTGACTTCACTTCTTCTGACCTATTTTTTTTAACATTAAAAACTTCTGTTTTAATCATTGACTTTTGTAACCATCTTTGTCAACATACCTACTGAAACATGAGAGGTAGACTCACAAGGTGAGGGCATATGATGAAAGGTATGAAATGTATTTGCCTTCTCATTAGAAATTGTAATAAATGCAAAAATCAAATTAGAAGTGTCATGCTTACTCTTAGTTGTGGTACCTGACTCCAAAGACTTCCAAAGTGCTATTCCACATGACTCAGGGAAAAAGCCCTAAAAGTGAGAACAGAAGATTTTCTTTTCTTCCTGAATCAGTGTGTACCGTGACCTTATAAAAGTGGTATTGAAGCTTTAGACCTCACTTTCACCTTAGTAAAATGAGAAGATTTGGATTAGATGATCCTTCAGATCCAGTCCAAATCTGAAGTTAGTATTCTGTGAATCCTTAAATTTTCCATAAATTCTTATATTTAAAGATTAGCAGAAAGGGGGATTCACTAAGTTACTCAGGAATCCATTTTCACTATCATTTTCTTTTCTTCTTATGTGAACTTTTATGCTTTCCTTGAATTTCCTACAATGCTTAGAAAAGTGCTGGACTTTCTACATTCTTGTTAAATGATTGAAAAACACTTTCCCCCCCAAACAGTCTTTAAACTTCTTTTTTTTCTTCAATTCAATTCAACAGATTTATTACTTATCCTTCTATGTTCAAGGCTTCTTCTATTCTTTATGCAAAGAATAAAATAAAAATAATTACTTTCCTTAGGAAACTTACATTCTATTCAGTGTAGGTCTGCATTGAAAGACAAAATATACATGGATAATTTGCATTATCTCTTCCCATTGCTCATTATCTACCACAGACCTATGTGTATCTTCTGTGTAGATTACTTTAGACACCTTTTCTATTTTGTCCAGATTTCTCATTTTGCTTTCCTCAATTCTTTTAGACTCTGCCACACCCAAATTACACTGATTGATAGGTTTTAAATTAGAAATCTCGATTCATGATGATTTTTTCGGTCTCGTTCCCATTTGTATATATCTCTCCATATCATCTAACGAAGGTGTTTGACTGTACTTTTTGCATGTGTGATTGCAGCAAGTACCCTCTTGTTTTTCTTCATTATGCCTTTTTGATTCATTATTCCTAGCCCATTTTGAATTATAAAATGTCTTTCTATTATCTCTTTGATTATTGGGTTTTGAAACATCTATTTGTTGCTTAAACCTACAAAAACGAATGAGGTGCCCGATCCTCCCACACAAGTAGCATCGGGGTGCTGATTTTGATTTTGGGGTGCTGATGGCAGGTTGTCTAAATTGATTTCTACTCGTTTGAAGAGCAAAATTCTTCACCTCTTCAATTTCTTTCTCACATTTCGATTGCTTTAATTGCCTCTTCAAGTCTGCTATGATCTCATCTTTCTCATTATCAGGTTGCCTAGCCATTCTCACTTCTTTCTGTTTGGAATCATGTATATACGCTGCATGATTCCTAATATCCTCCAGTGGTAATGATTCCCACTGTGGACAACTTTGCCTGAAATAATTTTGTATCAGGATTGAGGTTCCCTTTACAAATTGCCTCCTTATACGATCAATCGTATCCTGGGCATGAGTGTCTCTAAGTCCTAATATCGTTTCTGCTGCTTCAGTAACTCTGTCTAGAAAACTGCTCGGGTGTTCTTCTTCCCCTTGCCTCAGTTTCTCAAATTTCTGCCAAGCATTTGGACTTTTTGCAAATTATCTCATTGCTTCGATAAGATCAGCCCTGCATCTTAACAAGTACCTCATGTTAGCGTGTTGAGTGAAATCTAGATCTTGATGCACTAATGGCCATGATTCTAAATTGGGGTTTGTCCTAGTTTCATTCAGGAATTTTTCCTTTTCCGAGGGAGAGTAAAATTCCCCCAAAAGAAATTCGACATCATCAAAACTAGGGTTGAAAAGCGTGAACACCCGTTTTAATTCTTTTAAAACTTTTGTAAGGCTTTTCATAGAATCTAGGAAAACGTCGTTTTAAAACCTCCACATCACTAGGAGTGAATGCCTTGTATGTTTTGACATGCACCACCCCCTCTCCAGGTTGCACAATAGTCCTGTCTACTATTAGTAGCACAGAGACCACTGCATTCTGAAACGGTTGTTCTTTCTCTTTTTCCTTTTGCCCCAAAAACTTTGATTCTACAATTTCTAGTTGCAAGATTGTATGTTTATTGAGTTCCTTTCCTTCACGTATTTGTCTCAACACTTGGAACAGTAGTTTGATGTTCTCTACTAGTTCCTTGTTATCATTATCTTGTTTTGGATGAGATACCTTATAATAATTAAACAGATGAGTCAGGACCGCTTTTGAAATTGCCAAAAAATGCCATAGAGACAGAACAATTGCCACAGCTGTTGGTATGAAACATATACATTCAGCTAAAGTGAATGCAAACCATTTGTAATAGTCATAGATTTCAATTAATTGTTGTATCAAGTTGGGTACTTTTATCAGCCAAAACGTATATAGTCCCTGCATAAAAGAGCAAATAAGCAGTGACAGACTGCTTAATACAAAAATCATTCTTGTGAAATTCATTTTCTTTTGCTTCAGAAGATAGTAGGTTTTGTTTGACTTGCCTCGCCAAAATGTAATGGGGATAATTTGAGGAAAGGTGTGTGGTACAAGGGAATTTTCAAAGGAAGTTATCAGGGATTTGTTAGATAGTAAAACTAGGTTATAGGTAGGCTGGAACAGGGAGATTTAGGATATAATATAGCTGAAGACAGGGAGTACAGCACTGAAGGGAAATAGACTAAACTGAAATTAACTACAGGCTTAGTTAATTTCACAGGAAGGGACTTTTTTTGAAGTTACACCTTCCTTCAAGATGGATACCCCGGCTTCCCTTCAAGCCCAGAGTATGTTTGTTCTTCCCTTTTCTTCCCTCTCTTAATAACTAACTGTCAAATTATACTAATAGGTCTGTTGAAACACCAAAGGGTTTATTATCTTCAAAGGATGATCTGACAGGAAAGTGGATTAAGGAAGCCCTAACAGATGGGGGAAGGGAGGCAGAGATGGAGTCTGAGTAAGGACCTGCCTTTAACTCAAGCTTACAAAGTGCTCTTGATATCTAAAGGGAATAAATGATGACTGACTAGTTTCTTTATATCTACTATTGTCAATTATAGTTAACCCTTCATGAATTTGAACTCCTCTCTAATTACTCTCCTTATTAACTCCACAGACATATAAGGTAAGGGAGGGAAGGTAGGAAATAATATTGGGAAGGAAGATATAAAGGGTTTATACAAAATTACAATTTCTTAAATAAATATTTCAAAGCTAGGCTAAATTTCAATTCTACAGATAGGTAAACAGGCAGCTCAGCTGGTCAGACAACCTCCCTCCACGGGAGACCCAAACCAACTGAACTTTTCCTCAAGATTCCAAACCCCTAACTGAATTCAGAACACAGCCAAAGCTTGAAAAAAACTATATGACTCCCTCTCTATATACTACAATAAGTAAATACAAAATAATTTGAGCTCTAATAATTCTGGGAGGTAGAATACCTCCTACCAGTATTTTTTGAGCTGAATCCTGAAGGAAATGAGATATTCTAAAAGAGGAGATGGGGGGAGAGAACATTTAATGAATAGAGAGCAGTTTGTAGAAAGGCAATGAATGGAATTTTTATTTCATATGTAAGGAAAATATTTTAGTATTTTATACTAGAAGTAATAGGAAACCTTCCTGAGGTCCTCTCCAGAATTGAACTGCTAAGCATTCAAACTTTATTGTTGCAAGTTCAACTCTGATGGGCTCACCATGTAACCCTTAGGCCAAATGCACACACACACACACACACACACACACACACACACACACACACACACATCTCATAAGCCAAGTATTCACCTGGTAGTCAGGAAACACAATATAAGAATATGCAAAGTATGTCTGAAAAACTTTAGTATTAACTCACAATGGGATAAGCTCTAACAGGACCACCCAGTATGGTATGCCCACATGAAAGATGTTATAGACTGATAACCATTTTGGAGAGTAATCTGGAATTATATTCAAAGAATTATAAAACTTTATATATACCTTTTGAGTCAGTAATGCCACTAGGTTTATTTCCCAAGTTGATCAAAGAAAAGGGAAAAGAAACTACATGTTCTAAAATATTTAGAGCAGCTTTTTTTAGGGTGGCAAAGAATTGGAAACTAAAGGGATATCCATCAATTGGGAAATGAACAAGAAGTTGTTTATATTCTTGCAATGGAATATTCTTGTACCATAAGAAATGACAAACTATTTTGATTAAAAAAAGCCATGGAAAGGGGGCAGCTGGGTAGCTCAGTGGATTGAGAGCCAGGCCTAGAGACGGGAGGTCCTAGGTTCAAATCTGGCCTCAGACACTTCCCAGCTGTGTGACCCTGGGCAAGTCACTTGACCCCCATTGCCTACCCTTACCACTCTTCTGCCTTGGAACCAATACACAGTATTGACTCTAAGACGGAAGGTAAGGGTTTTATAAAAAAAAAAAAGCCATGGAAAGACTTATGTAAAGTGATGTAAAATAAAGTGAACAGAACAAGGCAGATATTCTACACAGTAACAACAAAGATGTATGATGTCCAACTGTGAATGATTTACCTATCATCAACAAGGCAAGGATTCAGGACAACTCCGAGGGACTCATGACTAAAAAGGATATCACTTGTCATAGAAGAAACAGAAGAAATCCAAATGCAAATTGAAACATATCATTGTTCATTTTATTTCCTCTATTAATTTTCATATAGTGTAAGCAATGTGTTTTTTGTTTTATAATGTATAAATTTTCTTCTCTTGAATAAGCATATTTATTATAATTTATTACATATTTATAATAAATAATATAATAATATTATGCTACATATTGTTATACATAAAAAATGATAACAAAAAAGAAGGTCCTGTACTCCTTGAGCAAAGCGAAATCATAGAAGCACAAAAGGAACATAAGTTGTGCAAATCCAGAGAGACTCTGGCCCTTAAAGTTCTAATGGATTACTCATGCTCCATCTGTGGTAGTGCCTTCCAAACTCTTATTGGACTGATCAGGCATTGGTCCTCTCTGAAAAGAAAGAACAAACAACAACAGTAGGAATCCAATCCTCTTCTAGCAGAGGAGTCAAGTGGTCAAATCCATGCTGTAGGAGAAACAATACGGCATAAATGTGGGAAGTGGATTGGAGAAGCAAGAGTCTGGAAGCAGAGACATCAATGATGATGCTATGGCTATAGCGTAATAAGAAGTGATAAAGGCCTGAATTAAGGATATTGAGTAGGTGGGTTGTGGGGGTAGAATTGATAAGACTTGTCAACTGAATGGATATGTGGAATGAGAGAGATTGAGTAGTCACATATGATGCTGAGTTTGTAAACCTAGATATGTGGAAGGATTGTGATGTCCTTGCTAGAAATACGGAAGTTGGAAAGAGGGATATAAGATTAAGAGAAAAGGAAGACACTCTTCAAATTGTGGGATTTGATATGCCCATAGGACATCCATGTAGAGGTACTGCCGAGAGGGTTGGTGATGGGGAACTAAAAACTTCAAGAGAAAATGGATGGGTAGATATCTAGATTTAAGTATCTTCCACAGAGATGATAATTAGCTCACAGAAACTACTTAGATTTAAAGAAGAAAGATTATAGGGAGAAGTGGAGGGAACCCAAGACACTCACAAATAGTCAATGAGACAAGGATGATGATCCAGAAAAAGAGTTGCAAAGCACATAAAAGGAGAGTCAGAAGAGGTAAGTGTGCCAAAACTCAAGGAAGAGAAAATATCAAGGAGGAGGGCATAGTCTTCCAGAAATATCAAAATCTCCAAAGGAATCAGGAAGAATGAGTATTGAGTTAAATCCACTGGCCCTAGGCATTAGTAAATGTTCAGTAACTTTCCAAATTAGTTTCAATTAAATAGCAATGTTAGAATTGACATTATGAGACAGAAAAGTGAATGATAAATGAGGAAATGAAAGCAACAAGTATAGACAGCTTTTTCAAGGAGCTTTGCTATGAAAGGGAGGAGGAATATATGAAGAATATGATAATTTTGAGGTCTGACAGGGTCAAGGTAAGTCATTTTGTCAAGTTTTGTTTTTCCTAGATGGATGAGAACTGGGCATGTTTTTGGTCATTTGGGAAAGGAATTAAAAAAGGATTGAAGATTAGAGAGAATAATTTAAACTACAAGGAAATTTAAAGGAAAAGGAAAATGGATGGAGGGAAGTTGAATTTGATTGGATTTGAGATGTAAAATTAAGGTGTAAGTAGGAAAAAGACGCAATTCAAACATTAATTCCCTATTATTAAAATAGAATGCAAGGAGAAGGAAGGGGTCAAGGGTAAATAAGTCATTTGAGAGAATGTTGTTTTGGAACAAACTCTAAAACCTTAAAAGTTTTTTAAAAAGAATTTTAAGTTTGGCTCAGCAGAGGAAAGAGTGAGAAAAAGATATTGCTCCCCTGGATCTCTATTAAGCCTCACATTATGTAGAGTTCAATTAAGGGTACAAGCACACAAACTGCAGCACTACCCAGTGTGTTTAGATGTACATTAGAATTTAAGTATAATCAATCAGTAAAACTTAGGCAAAACAAAAACACAAATTTCAAAATATTAATGTTTTGGATGGATCTAAGACCTGGGTGGCTCCAAAAGAAGACTTGGACAGGATTTAGGTATTTCTTACAATTTCCAGCATCCATGGAGGATCCCTAGGTCAGTAAGCTATGGGTTAAACAATTTTTAGCAACATGAGGTTGGCTGAAAACAATGTAATAATAAGATTTTCCAAACAATATGATAAAGTTTTTGATTTTTTTGTTTTACCCACAAGAGAAAGTGAGGTTGGAATAATAGCTTTAGGAATGTAATAAATCATTCAGATAAGAGTAATGGGCTGCCAAGTAGCATTGAGGGCCCACTCAAGATTAGCACATAAGATCAAAAAATAACTTGTGGTAGACTTTGCCTACATGTTTGTGTAACTTCTTTGAACACTATTCAACAACAAGAAAATATGAATGGTCAAGATAAGTGAATAGGGCAATCCTGGGTTGGGATATGGAAAGGAATGGACACAGAGGTATTTATGAGTAAAAGACAGAATAAAACTGAAATTCTCAACTGTCAAGTCAAGGTTTTGAAGGAAGGAAAATGAAGTTAGAACTTTACTGGGACAAAAGGAAGGTTAGAGTGACTGGAAGTCCTGGTGAGGATGCAGAAAAAAAGGTTTTAGAGTATGTTGCAGGATAGAAGATGCAATAAAAGAGAGAGATTTTAGCAGACAGCATCACGGAGAGAGTGCATTTGTGAGTGAACAGAAGATCAAAGAGGTGACCATCACTGCCTGTGGATGAGATAGACAAAAGATTCAAATCTTGAGACTTGAGGAAGTCAATGAACAATGGAAGAAAATGTTGTTGAAATAATAGAGAAGAGATAGAAAAGACTGTGGGCCAAGTACTGAACTTAAGAAAGGAGGAGAAAATATGAAGAGGCCAACAAATAATGGCTATCAGAATCTAAATTAAAAAGATATATCTGAGAAGACTAAACTTCAAAGGAAGAGGATGCTGGCTGAGTAATGACAATAGCAGGGATGCTCCCAAAGTGGCAATGAAGAGCAAGGAGTGCTTGGCTCCCTTAATTAGGTAAGGGGAAATAGGAAAAGGGAAAAAGTAAATCCAGAAATGGAGAGGATAGCCAGGAACCTTGTGAGAGGATAGGTTTCTTCGAGAACAAGACGTAAAGAGTGTTAGAGAAAGAGTTCTTAATACTAAGGATGTTTAGTTAACAACAGGACAATTTTACACAGGACATAATAAAAGGGCAAATCAGAGCAGGATTGGCATTCAGAAGGAGCAAGACTGAGATAGATGGAGATGAAACTGTAAGTGTCATAGCAAAGAAAGAAAGTTTTCAACCTGGTCAACTAACTTATCATGGCGATTCTGAGAGGATGAAAATTTGCTAACTGAAGGACAATAGTTGTCACATCCTTCCATTCTAAGCAAAGAGAGTTACTCTACAGGCTCCAAGTAAGTAATGATGTGAATTGGATATTTTTCTTCATGCATGAGAGTAGAGGAGAGAGTCAGGAGAGGGAGGATACAATTGAGGTTCTGGTCCTGGATGGAAGCCAAGTGGATGAATGGCAATGGACAAAAGTACTGGGGCATCACTGTAAGCACTGTTGATATGGTAACTGACTCAGCAACAAAGGCAGTAGTACTCCAGTGTCCAGCCCTCACTTTGGTTTAATTTTCACCTCCCAGGCAGGGCAGGAGGTAGACTGCTTGGTGGCAGCAAAATAGTATTTCATTTGTGTTTTTATAGCCCCAGAATCTTGTGCTTAATATTTTTATGAACTGAATTGCTTCCAAAATTAATTTATCATATCAGAAAATATTCAGTGAAGAAGGAAAATGTAGGTAAGTCTCCCTTACTACCAGCTAAGGAGCAAAGTAGACAGTATCCTGGGCCTGGAATCAGGAAGTCTTGAGTTCAAATCTAGCCTCAGACACTTACTGGTTATGGGATACAGGGCAAGTCACTTAATTTGATTGGTCCAGTTTCCTCAACTGTAAAATGGGAATAATAATTCCACCTACCTCACAGTAATGCTGAGAGGATAAAATGAGATAATATTTGTAAAGTGCTTAGAACAAGGTTAATTTTTTTGAAATTCCTTCTCTTCCCTTCTAGAGTAGAACTTCTGTTTTTACTCATCTGTAAAGGGGAAATTCAATTTGAAACTTTTTGATCTTTCAATTAGTTGTATACACTGCAAATATTGACTCAAAGATAAAGTATTCTGGAGTAGTAAGATAAAACATGAAGACTACATACACAAATACAAGTCATAATATATTAACTATATGTACCAGGTGGTGGTTTTGATTAACAGGTTAAGTACAGGGGAAGAACAGCAGGTGGTTAATGAGATGGGTTTTCAACCAGAAATAGCTAGAGTTCTGTAATAATATATATAGTGCTACAGATAGTCTAGAGTCCATAAGGGGAAGCCACTGGAGACTGTGAAACTTTGAGAGCATCTGCCTAATTTTAGTGTTTCTGCTAGTATACTTGCCAATATCTTTGTGTTAAATGGGCTTGCTATATGTGCCAGCATCCGCTGTGGTACAATATTACTGTTTTGAATTTTTTTTTGGCATTCTTAAAATGATTTTTAGCATTGCATTGATTCAGGAGTTTTCTAACAATAAAGGACTGAACTATGTTATTTTAAAAATGTTTTCCTCTTGTCAAAATTTTTTTTTACTAGTACCCGACACAGCATAGATTTTAAGTACTTGTGAATTTTAAGTCTAGATGTTCTGCTCTCTCTGGTTTTGTCAGTTTGTTTCCCTCCCATTAAATTTCCATTCCTAGACTGAAAGCTTACATGAGAGATCAGTACATCTTTATTAGTCAATTATTCTTGTTCAGTCATTCACTGTTGCCCTTTCCTGAATTCGCTAGTTTGTCAACACTGGTTTAGCTTCTAAGATAGTAGTGTGATATCCAGACTACTCTGTGAAATGAGAATGGACAATCATCCAAAGATATCCCTAAATTGAATGTGGGAATTTATAGTGTGTCTTAGTTCTCTCCTTCTGGTTATTCATGAATAGGGGCCAACATTTTCCCTCCTGAGAGGACACTGAGCACAGTCACAGCCCTCCATTTTTTGTACCCTAATTGCTGCACAGAAGGATGGTTAAAGCATAGAAGGATAGATTTTTCTCCTTCCATCTGCTTTCCTGTTTCTTTTGTGATGATGATCATAACAATTAGCATTTATAAAGTACTTTAAGGTTTTCAAAGGAATTTACAAATATTTTTCTCATTTGATCCTCTTATCAACCATATGAGATAAATGCTATTATTATCTCCATTTGCAGTTGAGAAAACTAGGGGCCAACAGAGGTTAAGTGACTTGTCCAGAGTGACAAAGCTAGTAAAGGTTTGATATCGTGTTTGACTTTAGGTCTTCCTGACTGCAGGTGCAGTATTCTAGCTACTGATGAGGATATCTTTATGTGACCTACTGTAAAGATTAAAATTAATATATAATGACTAAGTATTATATTTCATAAAATTTATTAATAATAACCAAAGTAAAAAAAAGCTAGCTAATCCAGCCCCGGTTGTGAGAGAAGAGAGTGAGGAGTTACAGAACTATATAAACAATAAAATGAAGATGCAAATGTGGGGGGTGCTGTGAGATGAAAGGAATTCTGGGGAATGTAGTTCAAAAGATACAAAATTTATATACTATCTAATGTGAAGGGTTCAAGCACATTGTAATGACGGACCACCACACTGAAAAATCAAGGCATGGAGACAGCTAAGTGGATCAGGAGATCAGCCAAGCCCAGAGATGAGAGGTCCTAGGTTCAAATTTGACTTCAGACACAATCATTTAACCCCCATTGACCATCTCTTACCACTCTTCTGCCTTGGAACCAATAAAAGTATTGATTCTAAGACAGAAGGTAAGAGTTAAAAAAAAAAAGGAAAAAGAAAGAATTAGACATTTTTAGCTTAGAGATGATTCACTGGTGACATAATAAGGTTCTTCCAGTTTTTGAAGGGCTGTGTGGAGGAGTAATTAAATTCATTTATCTGACCCAAGAGGGCAGAACCAAAAGCAATTCATAGATACTGCAAAGAGGCTAACTTGGGCATGCTGTCAGGAAAACAAAACAAAATTTTAAAAAATCCTTCTAATTAGAGTTGTCTAAAAGCAGAATGGACTGCCTAGAAAAGTGCTGGGTCTCCTTGAAGGTCTCCAAGTAGACAGTAGTTGGTCACCATGCTAATATACAAGAGTGGGATACCTTTGTGTATAAATTGGTTAGAAGGCTGTTAATCTCACTGGCAACTTTCACATTCTATGACTGATATTCTGTGATCAAAAGGAGTGAATTTCTAGTTTCAGCTTTGTTAGTGGAAGCCTTTAATCTTATAATTCTGTTATAAGGAGGCACTTTCTTTTCAATTAGCTTAAACCTATTGGGACTGTCTTTATATTGTTCAGAAAACTTATTAATTATTATAATGTTTTAATCTAACTTTATGTGACTAGAGATAAATATTCCCATGACCTCAGTAACTCTCCAGGAATGCTAGAAAGGGCTACTAGGAATTTGTTTAAATGTGTACATGTGGTTTGTGTGTGAGTATTTTTGTCTAAATTCTATATAAAATAAACCTTCTTTATAAAATAAACCTCACTTTCTGCTATAAAGGACCTAATAAATTTATCTCTGAAACTGTTTCTCACTTTTGTGGAAAATTTTTTTTATATGTAATTGGTAAAATAAACTATCTTTACAAGTTAAAAAAATAAAATTATTACTGGTTTTGGAGTCTCTTGAGAACTACAGAACTCGCTTCATCTTTGCAACAATATTGTTCTCTCCAATAACTTCTAGGATTCTAACTTAATGAGAAAGAATTTTCAGATTGGCCTCCACCACCCACACTGCCCAATCTAGGACTGAGTTTTCTTCCTTCACTCTACTTAGACACTCCTAGTTTGTCCCAGAATCTGGATAATTGGAAGGTTGCCAAAAGGTAAACCTGATACGAAATATCTGCTTAATTCCTCCCCAAATTAATTCTCACCAAAACCAACCAAACAAACACTTTCCATGTTCTGGAGATTAAAATGTTACCATTAAGGAATAAAATGAAAAAGGCTTTTAGATTAGAAAGCCAAAAGGCTCAGGTTTGAATCTTGACCTTGACACAGCATCTAAGCCTGGAACAGTCACTTAACCTCTTTCCACCTGTTTCCTTAAATGAGAAAAAAAATATCACTTTAACTTCTATTCTTAAAGAATTTCTGTGAGAAAAAGGTTTCCTTCAAAGTGAGCTAGGTCACTTCCAAAATCAAATTTTACCTCAGGAGGGAACCACATATGCATAATATGACCCCATGAATATATTAACACAAATTGCTCCTGGTTAGTAGAGATCAGACCCCGAAGGGGAGGATACACAAAGAGTGATACATGGAATTGGAAAGGAGGTCTGGCAGGCCTGGGAAGAATGCCACAGCGGAAGGAGGGGAAAGGGAAAAGACAGTCAAATCTTGGTGGCATTGAAGGCTGAACTGGGAGGCCAGAAGGAGTTTCTTAATTTGAGTGCAGAAGGCAAATTCAACCTATTTAAATCAATTTTATGTGGTGAAAAGCCCCCAACTTCCAACACTTACTAGCTGTCTGAGCCTGGCCAGGTCACTTAATAGCTTTGTGTCCTGCTTTGCTTCTCTTTGAATGGATTTAATAATTACCCTACTTCTCTCTCATGTTTGTATGTGAGTAAGGAGTGCTTGTAAGTGATGCAAAAATACAAACTATCATAACTTTATAAATTTGCCCACAGTTGAAACAGCTCTTAGTCACTTCCCCAAATTACATTATAATGTAGCATTTTCCATTTAATATGGCTCTGGGGATATAAATGACAAAAATAAAGGATTATCCCTAACTTTAGGAAACTTGCATTGTGGAGAGGAGCAGGATGGAGAATTAAAATATAATATGAGTAGGAGCAAATTCGAGGTTAGAGAGACCACTAAAAAAAATAAAGATTATGAAAAACTTCCTGTACGAGGTGACATCTAATCTGATCCTTGAAGAAATCTATTTTAAGAATAAAAATGTTTAACTTCTAAAAGAGAAAACTGTTTTTCACAATAGCCAAAGGGTAAAAACATGGAGGTGTCAAAAATAAGCCTCCTACATAAAGAAATCTATTTTTTTTAAGTCAAAGGGACTTCTTTTTTTTTCTGTGTTTTGGATTCTCACCATTATTTGCACCCCAAAGAATGGCTGATAAGCAAATCCGCCCAATGAATTCTCTAATAAACCCTCCCACAACTCCTGACTCCTGGCTGTTGCTACTGTTTGTTGTTGTTATTTTTGTTTTTTAAAAATTTCTGTTATCTTTATCAGTAATAAATAAGTTTCAATAAAAAGTATTAAGACTCTGTGAACTTTTGATACATACTTTTCTTTTTGAATGTGTCCATTTCTTTTGCTTGACAACGCTTTTTTTTTTTTCCTTTTGGACTAAAACTAAGCCGTTTGGAGTGGCTTTGTTGTTTTCTCCACCGTCTACCCAAGAAGTAAGTGAAGATAGACTTGATTTTTAACAAACATTCTCATAAGAAAGGTGATTTGATATTAATATGAGGTGCCATTTGCTTTGTTTTTGCAGCTGTTAATTCAAAGGCACTAACCTCTTCTCCCAGTTCTCTGTTGATGGTTAGTGCAGCTGACACTGTTTTTTATGAATCTCTCAGATCACCCAGAAAAATTCCACGCACATGCTGATGAGTTATAGTTCCCCAAACCTCAGCAGTCAGATGGCAATGGGGTAATCTAATACAAAAGGTAAAGGTGATCCATCACAATAGTCTAATGTGGAAAATCGAGAAACATAATGAATGCACAAAGGGGGTGGAGAAATTTGGTTTGGGCTTATTTTAGTCTACAAACCTCCCATTGTGGCCATTGATTGTCCTATCACTGTCTAATTAATAAGATTCATTAGCATAAAAGGATATATCTATAAGAGCACTCGATTTCACCCTCCAGTCTCCTTGTTTCCTTTTTTCTCTCTCCATGTTGTCTGAGATTGGTCAGACTTAGTGTAGACTTGCCTGTAGTTGTTAAACTTTGGAGTGAAATCACAAGTCCCTTTTCTTCATATTAACAGGGTTTTTTTTTTTTTTTTGACTGATATTGAGCTTTCCAAAAAATCTCAGTTTTTTGCTTGTATAGAAATTGAAACCTACCTATTGTAGACTATAAACAAAAGTGTTCATCTACAAGAGCAGCTTGAGCATTTTTGCTGTAATTTACAGGTCATTGACTTCTTCATTATAGTCAGCCCCTGGGAAAAGCAGCTTCTAATACAAAGGCAACTACAGTGGCCACACTGCAATGTAGAGCAAGCAATGTAAGCAGCCAGACTGGGAATGCAGGGTTTGAATATGCATTTAATAAACATTTGCATTCCAGCTTGAGCTTGCTTAACAAAATTAGCTCCTACTGGGAAAGAAACAGGGAGATAGGACAAATAGAGTGACTGAGCAATTCTAAGGTATATAACGAAAAATATCTAGCTGAGGGAAAACATCCAGACATTTAGGACTAGAAGTCCTTCCTCTCTTCCTTTCTTCCTTCCTTCCTCCCCCCTTCCCTCCCTCTCTTCCTTCCCTCCCTCCTACTTCTTCGTACCTTCCTGCCTTCCTCCTTTCCCCCTTCCTATCTTTGTTTGTTCTCCTCCCTCCCTTCCTCCCTTCTTCCCTTCCTCTCTCCCTTTCTTTTTTCCTTCTGCCCTCCATCCCTTTGTTCTTTCCTCCCTTCCTTTTTTACTTCCTCCCTCCCTCCTTCCTTTCTTTCCTCTTTTCTTTGGTTCCTTCTTGCCTCCTTTCCTTCCTCCCTCC
>NC_058130.1:325871326-325936955 GCF_016433145.1 Gracilinanus agilis
CTTTCTTTCTTTCTTTCTTTCTTTCTTTCTTTCTTTCTTTCTTTCTTTCTTTCTTTCTTTCTTTCTTTCTTTCTTTCTTTCCTCCCTCCTTTCTTCCATTCCTTCCTTCCTCTCTCCCTTCTTTCATCCTTTCCTTCTTCTCTTCTTCCTTTCCTTTCTAACTTTCTTCACCACCCCACTTCAAACTGTAAGTAAATGAAGTTGTCTAGACACAATAACAAGCCAGACTCATGTGGCATAAATGTATTTATAAATCAGTTTCCATTTTATTGGTGATAAGGGATTTAGTTAACGATGATTATGAGATAATATATTCAGAAGTGCTCCATTAAGGCAAAGTCCTATTTCAGTCTCACCCACACTGCTGAATGCTTGGCCTGGCATTTAGCAATAATTTTGTTAATAACTAATCTCACTCTCAACATTGCAATACAGAACACTTAGGGGACATGTGTAGTCTCTCCAATGAATGAGGATAAACTGAATTCTTTCTCCACTGCTCCTCATTCCCAGGTGTTTTGTTTTTATTTCCCACCTCCCATACTCCTAAACTAGAATGGCCCCAACGATTTTACCATGTTCAGGTATTGTCATGCCCTAGGGGCAGCACAGAATACTGGGAAGTGTTAGATTTAGTGTAAAAGGTCTCAAGTTTACCAAAGCTTTGCTGCTCGCTACCTGTGTGACTGTCCTTGAGCATATCATCTAACAGTTCTTGATTATTTAGTTTGTAAAAAGATACTGCCTACCTTTTTCCCTGCTCTAATCTGTCTTCTTCCTATTTTGCTCCAATGTTCTCTTAATCTACACTTTTCTAAATATAACTGTAAATTGTCCCCCTGGGTTTTTGTTTTTGTTTTTTGTTTTTTTTTTCCCTTCCCATTGCCTAGAGCCACTCTCTAGTCCATCTTATTCACATACACACTCCCACCTGCAACTAGAATTTTCCTTGCCTCTTACTGGTTCTCTAGTATATCCTTTGGTTATAATAATTCTATCCTCATCCTCCTTTAGGTATCCCATGTAACCTTCACCTCTCCGCAGACCCTAGGTTCATCTCCACTCCAGCCCATCTCTTCCTACTCCATTCCATCATCCATTCAGTCACTAAGGTGATTTTCCTTAAAAGCATAAATCCAATCCTGCCATCTCCTTACTCAATCAACTTCAGTGGCTCTCTATTGCCTCCACTATCAAATACGAAATACTCTGACATTGCTAACATAGTCTCCTATCTTGCCAGTCTTCTTACACCTTGAATACCTCTGTACCTCGATTCTTTTTTAGTCAACATACTGGCCTCATTGCTGTTCCTTCCCCAACATAGTCCATCTCCAAATTCCAGGCATTTTTTCTGTCTGTCCTCATGCCTGGAATGCCCTCCCTCCTCCACTCTATTTGCTGAACTCCCTGGCTTCTCATAAGACTCAGCTAAAATCCTAACTTTTACAAAAACAAAACAAAAGAAAACAAACAAACAAACAAACAAAAAAACCCTTCCCCAACCACTCTTATTATAATGCTTTTCTTTTGTTAGAGTTATATATTTGTTTGCATTTTGTCTTGATTATAAGCTCCTTGATGTCAGGGACGATCTTTTGCCACTTTTATGTATCCCTTCACCTTAACACAGTTCCTGGCATAAAATAGGTTCTTAATAATCATTTATTGATTTATCCCAACCACTCCTAGAGTCAACCTCAGCCACTCCACCTAAGTGCCTCACACACTCCTTCATCCTAATAGAAATGATTATCAACATAAATTTCTCTCAGGCTCCTAACTTCCCTTATAACTTCATCTCACCTTTAGTGACATCCTTGTGTAGCTAATATCATGGGTTAAGTTCCTATAAATATGCACTTAATGCCCTTCTCACTCAAGATTCTCTTCTTTGTCAGAGGGATCATCAGCTTTCCCAGATCCTGATCCATCCTATTGAAGAAGATCTAGATTCTTATTAGGAAAAAATGTTGACTGAATGTAGTGGTCATTTGAGATAGATTGTGTGTGTGTGTGTGTGTGTGTGTGTGTGTGTGTGTGTGTGTGTGTTTTCCTTTCAAAGCTAAATTAATAGAAACATACAGATCTTATATATAATCCTAAGAAATTCTCAGAATTTTACTTTTTTTTCTTTGAATTTTTTTTCCTATTTTGTTTTGGTTCTCTACAGGGAATCTCCTTCTGAGCTGAACTTCTGTTGTTTATGGTAATTTCCTAATTTTATGCCAGATCCTCTGAACTCAAAGCTATATTATAGCATCCCCCTCCAGCTGGCCATCTTCCACCCTGCTGCATAAAGCTTTTGTCCTGGAAGTGGAAACAGGAAGTAATGAGACACAGATGTTAAAGGAGATTTCCGTATTCAAGTTTGGAGCCAGAAGCAAGAATAGTGGTATAGTCACTTGACTCATAAACATTCATTAAGTGACTAATATTGCCACGAACTGGGATAAGAACTGGGGATACAAGGAAGTTAAAATGCAATACCTGCCACTCTAGGAGAGGGAAACACATGTGAACAATGCTGTACAAACAAGTTATGCAGAAGATAAGTTGGAGATCATAAAGAAAAGGCACTCAAATTAAGGGAGATTGGAAAAGGTTTCCTGTAAAAAGTGATGTAGACTAGTTTCTCTTTATTTTATTTTTTTGAAATTTTTTAATTTTGAATATTTTCCTTTTCCTCAGTTTGGACAGGTGAACTATCTTTTGCTTCCCTAATTTATTTATGATATCACCCTTTATTTCTAAATCATGTATGCCCTGTGACTTTATCTTGGTATATGGCGTGAAGTATTGGTCTTTGCCTAATTTCCCCAATATTGTTTTCAAATCTCCCCAGCAATTTTTGTTATATAGTGATTTCTTCTTCCAAAAGTGTGTATCTTTAGGTTTTTCAAACACTAGATTACTATGCTCATTTACCATTGCACGTTGAGAGCCTAATCTATTCCATTCATCCTCCATTATATTTCTTATATTTTGATGACTGTCAATTTAGAATATAGTTTGAGATAAAGTACAGCTAAGCTACCTTCCTTCAATTTTTTTTTCATTAATTTCCTCAACATGTTAGGCCTTTTGTTCCCCCAGATGAATTTTGTGACTATTTTTCTGACTTTATGAAATAATTTTGGGTAGTTTGATTGGCATGGCACTGAATAACTAAGTTAATTTATGAAGAATTATCATTTTTGTTTTAATAGCTTATCCTACCCATGAGCAATTAAAAATTTTCCAGTTCTTGAGAACTGACTTAATTTGTGTGAAAAGGGTATTGGAGTTCTGACCATATAGTTTCTGGGTTTGTCTTGGCAGGAAGACTCCCAGGTATTTATATTTTTAAAGTTATTTTAAAAGAGATTTTCATCTCTTCTTGTTGGGCTTTATAGATAGCATGGAGAAATGCTAATGATTCATGTGCTTTATTTTATATCCTGCAGCTTTAATAAAGTTGTTAATTTTGATTAGGGTTTATTTAGTTGATTCTCTAGGATATTCTAGAGATAACATCATATCATCTCATCTGTAGAGAGTGATAGCTTTATTTTCTCATTGCCTATTCTAATTTCTTCACTTTCTTCTCTTGTTGTCATAGCATTTCTAGTGTCTTGAATAAGAATTTGTTATAGTTTGTCAAAAGTTTTTTCTGCATCTATTGAAATAATCATATGATGTCTTTTAGTCTTGTTATGGATATGATCAATTATGCTGCTGGTTTTCCTAATATTGAACCACCTTTGCATTTCTGGTATGTCATAGTGTATGACTCTTGTGGTATATTTTTTTTTAATTTTTTTTAAACCCTTAACTTTTGTGTATTGACTTATTGGTGGAAGGGTGGTAAGGGTAGGCAATGGGGGTCAAGTGACTTGCCCAGGGTCACACAGCTGGGAAGTGTCTGAGGCCGGATTTGAACCTAGGACCTCCCGTCTCTAGGCCTGGCTCTCAATCCACTGAGCTACCCAGCTGCCCAACTCTTGTGATATATTGTTGTAATGTGTTTTTTTTTAATTTTTAAAAACATTTATTAATATTCATTTTTTAACCTGTTTACATACTTTATGCCCCTACTTTCCCATTCACCCCCCCGCTTTCCCCCCACCCATGGCCAACGCACATTTCCACTGGTTGTAACCCATGTCCTTGTTCAGGGCCTATTTCCATATTGTTGTTAGTTGCATTGGTGTGGTCATTTCGAATCCACATCCCCAATCATGTCCTCCTCAGCCAATGCATTCAAGCAATTGTTTATCTTCTATGTTTCCTCTCCTGCAGTTCTTCCTCTGAATGTGGGTAGCATCTTTACCATAAATCCCTCAGAATTGTCCTGGGTCATTGTATTGCTGCTGGTACAGAGGTCCATTACATTCAATTTTACCACAGTATATCAGTCTCTGTGTACAATGTTCTTCTGGCTCTGCTCCTTTCGCTCTGCATCAGTTCCTGGAGGTCTCTCCAGTTCGCCTGGAACTCCTCGAGTTTATTATTCCTTTTAGCACAATAGTATTCCATCACCCGCATATACCACAGTTTGTTCAGCCATTCCCCAATTGAAGGACATACCCTCTTTTTCCAATTTGTTGCCACCACAAAAAGCACAGCTATAAATACTTTCGTACAGGTCTGTTTGTCTATGATCTCTTTGGGGTACAAACCCAACAATGGTATGGCTGGATCAAAGGGCAGGCATTCTTTTATAGCCCTTTGAGCATGATTCCAAATTGCCAGCCAGAATGGCTGGATCAGTTCACAGCTCCACCAGCAATGCATTAATGTCCCAATTTTGCCACATCCCCTCCAGCATTCATTACTCTCCCCTTCTTTCATTTTAGCCAATCTGCTAGGTGTGAGGTGATACCTCAGAGTTGTTTTGATTTGCATTTCTCTAATTATTAGAGATTTAGAACACTTTCTCATGTGCTTATTGATAGTTTTGGTTTCTTTACCTGAAAATTGCCTATTCATGTCTCTTGCCCATTTTTCAACTGGGGAATGGCTTGATTTTTTATATAATTGCTTTAACTCCTTGTATATTTGAGTGATTAGACCCCTGTCAGAGTTTTTCGTTATAAAGATTTTTTCCCAATTTGTTGTTTCCCTTCTGATTTTGACTACATTATTTTTGTTTGTACAAAAGCTTTTTAGCTTAATATAATCAAAACCATTTAATTTACATTTTGTGATTTTCTCTAACTCTTGCTTGGTTTTAAAATCTTTCCTTTCCCAGAGATCTGACAGGTATACTATTTTGTGTTCACTCAACTTACTTATAGTTTCCCTCTTTATATTCAGGTCATTCACCCATTCTGAATTTATCTTGGTGTAGGGTGTGAGATGTTGATCTAAACCTAATCTCTCCCATATTGTTTTCCAAATTTCCCAGCAGTTTTTGTCAAATAGTGCATTCATGTCCCAAAAGTTGGGCTCTTTGGGTTTATCATGCACTGTCTTGCTGACGTCATTAACCCCAAGTCTATTCCACTGATCGTCCCTTCTGTCTCTTAGGTAGTACCATATTGTTTTGATGACTATTGCTTTATAGTATAGTTTAATGTCTGGTACTGCTAGGCCCCGTTCCTTCACATTTTTTTTCATTATTTCCCTTGGTATTCTTGATCTTTTGTTATTCCAAATGAACTTTGTTATAGTTTTTCCTAATTCAGTAAAAAAGTTTTTTGGGTAATTTGATAGGTATGGCACTAAATAGGTAAATTAATTTGGGTAGGATGTTCATTTTTATTATGTTAGCTCATCCTACCCATGAACAATTAATGGTTTTCCAATTGTTGAGATCCAGTTTTATTTTTTTGGAAAGTGTTTTGTAGTTGTTTTCTTATAATTGCTGTGTTTGTTTTGTTAGATAGATTCCCAAGTATTTTATGTTGTCTAGGGTGATTTTAAATGGTGTTTCTCTTTCTACCTCTTGCTGCTCTAATGTGTTGGAAATATATAGAAATGCTGATGATTTATGTGCATTTATTTTGTATCCTGCAACTTTGCTAAAGTTGTTGATTATTTCTACTAGCTTCTTAGTTGATTCTCTAGGATTTTTTAAGTGGATCATCATATGATCTGCAAAGAGTGATAGCTTAGTCTCCTCATTGCCGATTTTGATACCTTCAATTTCTTTTTCTTCTCTAATTGCTATTGCTAGTGTTTCTAGTACTATGTTGAATAATAGAGGTGATAATGGGCATCCTTGTTTCACTCCTGATCTTATTGGGAAGGCTTCTAATTTATCCCCATTGCATATGATGTTTGTTGATGGTTTTAGGTATATACTGTTTATTATTTTTAGGAAGGGTCCTTCTATTCCTATACTTTTCAATGTTTTCAATAGTAATGGATGCTGTATTTTGTCAAAGGCTTTTTCAGCATCTATGAGATAATCATGTGATTTTTGTTTGTTAGACTGTTGATATGGTCATTTATGTGGATGGTGTTCCTAATGTTGAACCATCCTTGCATTCCTGGTATAAATCCCACCTGATCATAGTGGATGACCTTCTTAGTTTCTTGCTGGAGTCTCTTTGCTAATATTCTATTTAAGATTTTTGCATCTATGTTCATTAGGGAGATTGGTCTGTAGTTTTCTTTCTCTGTTTTTGGTCTACCTGGCTTTGGAATCAGTAGAATATTTGTGTCATAAAAGGCATTTGGTAGGACTCCTTCTTTGCTTATCATATCAAATAGTTTGTATAATATTGGGATTAGTTGCTCTTTGAATGTCTGATAGAATTCACTTGTGAATCCATCAGGTCCTGGTGATTTTTTCTTAGGGAGTTCTTTGATGGCTTGTTCAATTTCTGTTTCTGATATGGGATTATTCAGGTATTCTATTTCTTCTGCTGTTAATCTAGGCAATTTATATTTTTGTAGATATTCATCCATATCTCCTAAATTGTTATATTTGTTGCCATATAATTGGGCAAAATAGTTTTTAATGATTGCCTTAATTTCCCCTTCATTAGAGGTGAGGTTTCCCTTTTCGTCTTTGATACTGTCAATTTGGTTTTCTTGTTTCCTTTTTCTTATTAGATTGATCAGTACTTTGTCTATTTTATCTGTTTTTTCAAAATACCAGCTTCTAGTCTTATTTATTAATTCAATAGTTCTTTTACTTTCGATTTTATTATTTTTTCCCTTAGTTTTTAGTATTTCTAATTTAGTTTTCATCTGAGGGTTTTTAATTTGTTTGTTTTCTAATTTTTTGAGTTGCATACCCAATTCATTAATCTCTGCCCTCCTTAATTTGTTAATATATGCATTCAAGGACATAAATTTCCCCCTGAGTACTGCCTTGGCTGCATCCCACAGAGTTTGGTAGGATGTCTCATCATTGTCATTCTCTTCAATGAAATTGTTGATTGTTTCTATGATTTCTTCTTTGACAAATTTGTTTTGGAGAATCATATTGTTTAATTTCCAATTGGTATTTGATTTGCCTGTCCAGGTACCCTTACTAATTATTATTTTTATTGCATTATGATCTGAGAAGGTTACATTTATTATATCTTCTCTTTTGCATTTGTTTGCAATGATTCTATGCCCTATTACATGGTCAATCTTTGTGAATGTACCATGTGCAGCTGAAAAGAAGGTCTATTCCTTTTTGTCCCTATTTATTTTTCTCCACATATCAATTAAATCTAATTTTTCTAGGACTTCATTCACCTCTCTTACCTCTTTCTTATTTATTTTTTGGTTTGATTTATCTAGATCTGACAGAGGAATATTTAGATCTCCCACTATTATGGTTTTACTATCTGCCAGTAATGAGCTCTGCCAGTTTCTCCTTTATGAATTTGGATGCTATACCACTTGGTGCATATATATTGAGAAGTGTTATTTCCTCATTGTTTATACTGCCTTTAATCATGATGTAATGACCTTCCCTGTCTTTTTAAATCATATCTATTTTTACTTTGGCTTTTTCAGAGATCATAATAGCCACTTCTGCCTTCTTTTTTTCATTTGACGCCCAAAAGATTTTGCTCAAGCCCTTAACCTTAAACTTGTGTGTGTGTCTACCCGCCTCATATGTGTTTCTTGTAGACAGCATATGGTAGGATTTTGGTTTCTGATCCACTCTGCTATTTTCTTCTGTTTTATGAGCGAGTTCATCCCATTCACATTCAGAGTTACAATTATTAGTTGTGCATTCACTGACATTTTTATATCCTCCCCTAGACCCACCCGTTCTTCTAACACTATTTTCTTTTAAACCAGTGGTTTGCTTTGAGTCAGTATCCCTTATCCCCTCCCTTGATTGACTTCCCTTTCTGCTCTCTCCCTTGTTATTCCCCTCTTTTTGTTTTTTAAAGGCCTAATGGATTCCCTCCCCAGTCTTCTTCCCTCCCTTTTTTGACCTCCCCACTCCCCTGTTCCCTTTGGTTTGTCCCTTCTGACTTTCTCAGTAGGGTTAGATATAGTTTTTTATCTGAATGGATAATAAAGCTACTCTTCCATCTCTGGGTTGATTATACTGATAGTAAGATTTGATTATTCCCTCTTAATGCTCTCTTCCTCTCCTTCTTATAATAGTATTTATGTCCTCCCCTTCCCATGTCCTCTTTGTGTGTAATAGAATATCCTATTTTTCTTATTTACTCAGATTTTTCTTGGTATTCCCTATTATTCCCCCCCTCTTACCCACCCCCCCATGTCATCTTAGACCATTTAGAATCCTATCCTCTCCCTATGAATTATTCTTCTGATTACTATGATAGTGAATATTATAATAGTGAATAGAGTTCACTACAGAGAATTTTACATAACATTTCTCCACATAGTAATACAGATAATTAGATCTTATTTAAGCCCTTAAAGAGTCAAATTTAAAAAATTATAAGTTTTCTTTCTTTTCCCTCTGTTTCTTATTTACCTTTTCTTGTTTCTCTTGATTTTTGTGGTTGGATATCAAACTTTCCATTTAGTCCTGGTCTCTTTTGTGCAAAAACTTGGAAATCTTCAATTTTGTTGAATGCCCATACTTTCCCCTGGAAGTATATAGTCAGTTTCGATGGGTAGTTGATCCGTGGCTTAAGGCCCAACTCTCTTGCCTTTCTGAATATCGTATTCCAAGCCTTGCGGTCTTTTAGCGTGGAGGCTGCCAGATCCTGTGTGATCCTGATTGTTGCTCCTTGATATTTGAATTGTCTCTTTCTGGCTTCTTGTAAGATTTTTTCTTTTGCTTGAAAGCTCTTGAATTTTGCTATTATATTCCTTGGTGTTGACTTTTCTGTGTCCAGTGTAGAGGGTGTTCTATGGATCCTTTCAATGTCTATATTGCCTTCTTGTTGTAGAACTTCAGGGCAATTTTGCTGAATAATTTCTTTAAGTATGGAGTCCAAGTTTCTATTAATTTCTGCCTTTTCAGGAAGACCAATGATTCTCAAATTGTCTCTTCTCAACCGGTTTTCTTGGTCTGTCACTTTCTCATTAAGATATTTCATGATTCCTTCTATTTTATCAGTCTTTTGACTTTGTTTTATTTGTTCTTGTTGTCTTGAGAGATCATTGTGTTCTAATTTTTCAATTCTAGACTTTAAAGTCTGGTTTTTGGCTATAATGTTTTGGTTCTCGGCTATAATCTTTTGGTTTTCCTTTTCAATCTGGTCATTTCTGGTGTTCAATTTGCTCATCAGTTCATTTGATTTCTGAGCCTCACTTTCCAATTGCAAAATTCTGCCTTTTAAGCTTTTATTTTCTTGCCAGATCTCTTCCATCTTCTTCAATATCTCATTTTTGAACTCTTCAGTAGCTTGTGACCAGCTTTCATTTTTTGGTAAGGTTTGGATATGATTACTTGTTTGTCCTCCTCTGTTGTCTGGATTTTCTCTGTGTAAAAGTTGTTGAGTGTTCCAGAGTTTTTCTTGATAATGTTTTTCTTCTTCTGGAGTTCTCGGCTTGCCATCATTAGCCCCGCCCCCTTTCAGCTTTGTCTTCACACTCAGGGTCTGCCTGCGCTTTCTAAGCTCCCAGGGGCTCTGGTCTCCTTGTCCTCGGGGTCAGGCCTCCTGGTAGACCCCTGTCTGCTCCTCCGCCCGAGGCTCCTTTGGCAGTCTCAGGGGCTGCTTCCACAGCCTTGCTCCCGTCTGCTCCGGGTCCTCACTCGAGGTCCAAGCCTGGGCTGGAGATCTTTATTCAAGTCTAGGGCACTGCCTTCACCCGCACAGATGCTAGGGAAAAGTCTCTGCATTAGAGATATTTATTCTCACTTAGGGCACTGTCTTCACCCATGCAGAAGCTAGGGAAAGTCCGTGGGCTGGAGATCTTTAATCGCACTTGGGGCGATGCCTTCACCCAGGCAGACGCTAGGGGAAAGTCCCTGGGTTAGAGATCTTTGTCCCGGCCTGATGTAATGTGTTTTATTTAAGTTTTTGCATCAATATTCATTAGGGTTATTATTCTATAGTTTTCTTTCTCTTTTTTTCGTTCTGATTTAGGTATCAACTCCATGCTTGTGTCATTAAAGTAATTCGGTAGAGTTCCTTCCTCAGCTATTTTTCCAAATAGCTTATATAACAATGGAATTAATTGTTCTTTAAAGATTTGGTAGTATTCACTTGTCAATCCATCTGGCCCTGTATTTTTTCTTATGGAATTCACTGATGCCTTATTCCCATGTTGGTTAAGGCATGGTATACATGCCCCTTCATGCTGGAGGTGGCTGTTCCATTGCCCCTCTCCACCATGCCTGAGGACAATTTTTTCCATGCCCTGCCCCTCTGTCCAGCAGCCTATTGCAAGCATTTCCCTCCATCCACTCTCTGGGGTAATGTGGATGGGCTCATAGGCAGCCTGAAGGTATAGTTTGGGCATGGGATCTCTAAAAGGTTCACCGATGCTGCTTATTCAATTCTTTATTTTAGATGAGAATGTCTTCCTCTTCCATTAATCTAGGCAATTTATATATCTTTAAATTCTCATCCATTTGAGTGAAATTATTAGACTTATTGACATATAATTGGGCAAAATAACTCCATTTAATTTCTTTAATTTCTTCTTCATTGGCTGTAATTTTAGCCTTTTTATTTTTAATACTGGTAATTTGGTTTTCTTCTTTTTTTTTAAATTAAAGTAACCAATGGTTTACTTATTTTATTGGGTTTAAAAAAATAACTCTTTGTTTTATTTATTAGTTCAATGATTTTCTTATTTTCAATTTTATTAATCTTTCTTTTAATTTTCAGGTGTTTCATTGGGGATTTTAAATTTGTTTCTCTTCTAGTATTTTATTTGTATACTGTAAGGGGGAAAAGGGGGTTTTGTGGGTTCAATATATTAAAAGATGGTCGCCAGAGGATTGAACTATTATCAATCCTTAATTAAGAATAATCTCAAGTCAAAATTGACTTTTATGGTGATTTATTTACAATTAGGAAGGTTGAAGGTAGGGAAATTGAGAGAGAGAAACTCTGGCCCAGACCAGGTAAGAATTCAGAGGCCCCAGCAGAGGAGCACAGAGGTTAATTAAACAAGGCTTCTAGTCACAAGGCCTTTTACAATTAGAGAGTCAAGAGAGGCCTCCTTGAGGGTAGAACCTCCAGAAATGCCAAAGGAAGAGACAGAGAGTCAGCCTAACTTACCCATGTGACAATTCAAAGGGATATTTAAAGCAGTCTCAGCAGGGTCTCAGCATTCCAACACTCCTCCTAAACTAGAAAAGGTCCTTCGCCAGACTTTCTCTTCCACCGAAGACCTCAGCTGATTGAGGACCTTCTCCTTTTAAAGGGGTCACTTATGGTTCACTTCCTGTACCTCCCTCCTAATTTGCATGTCCAATTGCAATAGTCAATTCTCATAGTACTACCTAGGGGGCAGTCAGTTGATTCTGATTTGTCATCCACTCTTGTGCATGTGGGTTATGGACCTCCCAGAATTAGAGGTGTTCTTACCTTTGGTGATTAAATCTAAAGATGGGCAGTGTAGACTTCATCTAATTATCACAGTACCCAATTCATTGATCTGTTCTTTTTCTATTTTATAGATGTAAGCTTTTAGAGATATAAATTTTTGATTAAGTATTGCTTTCATTGCATCCCCAAAATTTTAGTATGTCATTTCCTAATTGTAATACACTTTTGTGAAATTAATTGTGAGGGTTTTATGATCAATTTTTGTGAAAGATCTATGTAGTGTTGAGAAAAAATATACTCCTTTCTATTCCCACTTAGTTTTCTCCAGAGACCTATCAAATCTAACTTTTCTAAAATTCTCTTCACCTCTTTAATTTCTTTTTTGCTTGATTTGTCTAATTCTGAGAAGACAGTTAATGCCCCCTTCCAATATATTTATTATCTATTTCCTCTTGTAATTCATATAATTTCCCTTTAGTAATTTGGATTCTATGCCATTTGGTGCATGTATGTTTAATATTGATATTAATTTATCATCTGTTTTTCCTTTTATCAATATGTAATTTCCTTCCTCATCTTTTAATTAGGTCATTTTCACATTTGCTTTGTCTGAGATAATAATTGCTACTCCTACTTTTTTAACTTTAACTGAAGCATAGTAGATTTCACCCTTACCCTTTAATCTTTATCCTGTATTAAATGAGTATCTTGTAAAGAACATATTATGAGATTGTGGCTTTTAATCTCTCAGCTATCCTCTTCCATTTTGTGGGTGACTTTAACCCATTCACATTCATGGTTATGATTACTAACTGTATTTTGCTCCATTTTGTTTTCCTCCTGTTTATTCTTCTCTGACTTTTCTTGTTCACAGATACATTTCCTTCTGTTTACCAATCTCCCTTTTTGTCTGTCCCCATCTTTATTTGTTCTCCTCTCCTTCTTTCTTACCTTTTGGGTAAGATAGGTGTCTATCCATAAGTAAGTGTGCATGTTATACCCACTTTGTACCAGTTCCAATAAGATTAGGGTTCAAGAATTGCTTGTTGTTCCCCATCCTCTCTTCCACTGTATTGATTTCTACCTTTTTCTTCACATCAGATAATTTACTCTCAACTTTCACTCCTTTTCTCTTTTTCTCAATGTATTTGTCTTTCTCATCTTTTGAATATTTTTTGAGTATCATCTCATATTCAACTTAGTTCTTGCCCTCTGTCTATATATGTTCCTATTCATTATCCTAATAGTGGTAAAATTCTTAAGTATCTTCAGTACCATAAGTATCCAAAGTACTTTAGATGCCTTAGATACTTTAAATATCATAGATATTGCAAACATCTTAGTTATCACCTTTTTATTGCTAACGTAGTAATTTTAGCACCATTATTTCCCTGAATTATCTTAAAAGTATCATAAATTCCTCTTGTACCATAAATATCTGAAGCATTCTAGTTATCATTTTCCCATGTGAGGAATGTAATCAGTTTAACCCTATTGTTTCTCTTGATTACCTTAAAGAAATTAAGTACTTCATATATCTCTTGTATCATAGAAGTCTTAAGCATTCTAGTTATCACTTTTCCATGAAGAGATGTGATTATTTCAACCCCACTAATTCCTCTGAGTTTTTTCTTTATCTTTTTATGCTTCTCTGAGTGTTGAATTTTATCATCAAATTTTCTTTTTATTTGGTTGTTTCATCAGGAAAGTCAAAAATTCCTCTATTTCATTAAATGTCCATTTCTTCCTCTGGATTATTATGCTCAATTTTGCTGGGTAAGTGATTTTTGTTCAATGCCTAAATCCTTAAAGGTTATCTTCTTTTATGCCTTCTTATCCTTTAATGTAGAATCTGCTAGGTCTTGTGTAATCATGATTTTGGTTCCATACTACTTGAATTGTTTTTTTTTTTTTCCTGACTGTAGTATTTCCTCTTTGGCTTGGGAATTCTGGAATTTGGCTATAATAGTTCTAGGATTTTAAATTTTAGGACTGCTTTGAGGAAGTGATCAGTGGATTCTTTCAATTTCCATTTTCCCCTTCTCATTAAAGAACATCAGGTTAGTTTTCCCTCATAATTTCCTTTTTTTCTTTATTTTTTTCCTTTAATAATTTTTATTTTTTAGGAAAGTTAACTTGGTTACATGATTCATGCTCTTACTTTCTCCTTCATCCCCTGACTTCCACCCACCCCCCATAGCTGATTCACATTTCCACTGGTTTTAAGGTGTGTCATTGATCAAGACCAATTATTTCCAAATTGTTGATAGTTGCATTGGTGTGGTAGTTTTGAGTCTACATCCCCAATCATGTCCACCTCAACCCATGTGTTCAAGCAATTGCTTTTCTTCTGCGTTTCTATTCCTGCAGTTCTTCCTCTGAAGGTGGGTAGTGTTCTTTTCCATAAATCCCTCAGAATTGTCCTGGGTCATTGCATTGCTGCTAGTACAGAAGTCCATTACATTCTATTTTACCATAGTATATCAGTCTCTGTGTACAATGTTCTTCTGGCTCTGCTCCTTTATCTCTGCATCAATTCCTGGAGGTCTTTCCAGTTCACCTGGAACTCCTCCAGTCTATTATTCCTTTGAGCACAATAGTATTCCATCACCAGCATATACCACAATTTGTTCAGCCATTCCCCAATTGAAGGACATACCCTCATTTCCTTGAAAACATTAAAATTATTTTTAAAAACCCTTACCTTCTGTCTTAGAATCAATACTCTCTATTGGTTCTAAGGCAGAAGAGTGGTAAAGGCTAGGCAATGGGAGTTAAGTGACTTGCCCAGGGTCACATAGCTAGGAAGTATCTGAGGCCAGATTTGAACACAGTATCTTCCATCTCTGGGCCTGACTCTCAATCCAGTCAGCCACCTAGCTGCCCCCTCCCTAATAATGTCTTAAAAGATGATGTCTAAGCTTTTTTTCTGATGATGGCTTTCAGGTAATCCAATAATTCCTATTCTAGACATATTTTATTTTATTTTATTTATTTATTTATTTATCTATCTATCTATCTATCTATCTATTTATTTATTTATTTATTTTTAAATTTTTTATTGGTGTGGTAGTTTCGAGTCTACATCCCCAATCATGTCCGCCTCAACCCATGTGTTCAAGAAGTTGTTTGTTTTTTTTTTTTCTGTTTCCACTCCTGTAGTTCTTCCTCTGAATGTGGGTAGTCTTCTTTTCCATAGATCCATCAGAATTGTCCTGGGTCATTGCATTGCTTCTAGTACAGAAGTCCATTTCATTCTATTTTACCATAGTGTATTGGTCTCTGTGTACAATGTTCTTCTGGCTCTGCTCCTTTCTCTCTACATCAATTCCTGGAGGTCTTTCCAGTTCACATGGAATTCCTCCAGTTTATTATTCCTTTGAGAACAATAGTATTCCATCACCAGCATATACCATAATTTGTTTAGCCATTCCCCAATTGAAGGACATACCCTCATTTTCCAGTTTTTTGTCACCACAAAAAGCATGGCTATAAATATTTTCATACAAGTCTGTATATCTATGATCTCTTTGGGGTACAAAACCAACAATGGTATGGCTGGATCAAAGGGAAGGCATTCTTTTATAGCCCTTTGAGCATAATTCCAAATTGCCAGCCAGAATGGTTGGATCAGTTCACAACTCCACCAGCAATGCATTAATGGTTTTGCCACATCCCCTCCAGCATTCATTACTCTCCCCTTCTTTCATTTTAGCCAATCTGCTAGGTGTGAGGTGATACCTCAGAGTTGTTTTGATTTGATTTCTATATTTTTCCAATACATCATAGCAGAAAGAGAAATACCATTCAAAATCACCCTAGACAATATAAAATACTTAGGAATCTATCTACCAAAACAAACACAGCAATTATATGAAAACAACTACAAAACACTTTCCAAACAATTAAAACTAGATCTAAACAGTTGGAAAAACATTGATTGCTCATGGGTAGGATGAGCTAACATAATAAAAATGACCATTCTGCCCAAATTAATTTACCTATTTAGCACCATACCTATCAAACTACCAAAAAACTTTTTTTACTGAATTAGGAAAAACTATAACAAAGTTCATTTGGAATAACAAAAGGTTAAGAATATCAAGGGAAATAATGAAAAAAAATGAGATGGAAGGCGGCCTAGCAGTATCAGATATTAAACTATACTATAAAGCAGCAGTCATCAAAATGGTATGGTGTATGATAAACCCAAAGAGCCTAACTTTTGGGACAAAAATTCACTATTTGACAAAAACTGTTGGGAAATTTGGAAAACAATATGGGAGAGATTAGGTTTAGATCAACATCTCATACCCTACACCAAGATAAATTCAGAATGGGTGAATGACTTGAATATAAAGAGGGAAACTATAAATAAGTTAAGTGAACATAGAATAGTTTACTTGTCCGATCTCTGGGAAAGGAAAGACTTTAAAACCAAGCAAGAGTTAGAGAAAATTACAAAATGTAAATTAAATGGGTTTGATTATATTAAACTAAAAAGCTTTTGTACAAATAAAAACGATGTAGCCAAAATCAGAAGGTAAACAACAAATTGGGGAAAAAATCTTTATAACAAAAAACTCTGACAGGTGTCTAATTACTCAAATATACAAGGAGTTAAACCAGTTGTACAAAAAATCAAGCCATTCCCCAATTGATAAATGGGCAAGAGACATGAATAGGCAATTTTTAGATAATGAAATCAAAAGTATCAATAAGCACATGAGAAAATGTTCTAAATCTCTAATAATTAGAGAAATGCAAATCTAGATCTATTTTAAAGGTGAATTGTTTTTGCAATGAGAGATTTCAAATTTTCTTCTATTATTTTTCATTATTTCCATTTTTTATTGTTTCCTGCTGTTTCATGAAGTCATTAGCTTCAATTTGTTTTTTCTTTGTTTGTTTTTTAGGAATTATTTTATTTTTATTTTTAGGAATCCAATTTCTTCTTTGAAACTTTGGACTTCTTTTCTAATGGAGTTATTTTCTTGTTTGAGGCAGTGTATTTTCCTTTTTTGGGAAACTTTTCTTCAGTAATTTTTTGTGCTAAGCACTTGATTTTTTATAATTTTCTTTTCTAATTTTTCTCTTGTTTCTTATTATTTGTTTTTTTTTCTATCCTTTATTAGAGCTCTTCCAGGAAATCATTTTGGACTTGACATTCACTTATATTTTTTTTGGAAGCTTCACATAGTTTCATTTTCATATTGCTTTCCTCTTCTGAGCTCACATTTTGGACATCTCTCTAATTGAAATATTCTACCTAGCATTGGGCTTTTTTCTCTGTCTTTTGCTTACTTGGGGGTTATTTTCTTCCTTAATTTTGTCTATATATGCTGAAGCTTAGCTCCATTCCTGGCATTGAGGAAGCAGTCTGCAGAGGTAGCCTTGTTGGTCAACTATATGGAGGTTTGCAGCTGTTCAGTTCACTTGATCAACTCAATTGGGTTTTGCCCAATCCCTTTGAGGATGAACCTTGTTGGTCTGAGTTCCTCTCACTGTCACCCAACCTAGGTCACACTTAGAATCTCTTCAGGCCACTTTCACTCCACTGTTGCATTTTCTGTATTCCATTGGTTTCTGCCCTTCCCTTACTGAGGCTGGACCAAGTGGACTGTGCTCTTTCCCTTCTTGCTTGCTTTGCATTATATCTGATTTAAACTGAAACATATGAGGTCCTCTCACCTCATACCTCAGTGAGTAGTATTCTTTTTCCTGTCTATTTTGTTCTGGGCAGGAGCACTGCTTTATCCTTTCTTCTGTTAGTTCTGCTGCTCCAATATTCTTTTTGAGACATTTTTGTTCTCCTGTGGCCATTTGTAGGGCTATTGGAAGGCTCCCATTGTTTCTTAATTTGCTATCTTGGGAAATGGAAGTCTTCCACTAAGAATGAAATCAGTGGAGAGTTAAAGCTTGAGTTCCTCCCCTTAGCGTCACTCTTTATCTCTCATAATTTCTTCTTTAGGAATTTGGATGCTATACTATTTGGTGCATATGTTTAATATTTATATTACTTAGTTGTACCTTTTATCAAGTTAAAATTTCCTTCTTTCTCTATAATTTCTCTCTCTCTCTCTCTTTTAACTAAAACTACTTTTACTTTTGCTTTGCCTGAGATCATAATTGCTACCCCTGCATTTTTTAAATATGATATCCAGGTTATTTTTTTGATTGTGGCTTTCAGGAATTCTAAATATTCTTAGGTTATCTTTCCTGGGTCTATTTTTCCAGGTCAGTTGTTTTTCCAGTGAGATAATCCTGATTTTTATTTATTTTTTCA
The DNA here is from genome assembly GCF_016433145.1 of Gracilinanus agilis. Lineage (NCBI taxonomy): Eukaryota > Metazoa > Chordata > Mammalia > Didelphimorphia > Didelphidae > Gracilinanus > Gracilinanus agilis. The sequence continues at coordinate 325,889,480 of NC_058130.1, forward strand.
TTCTTTTGAATTTGTTTTATTATTTTGTAATCAATCATTTCTATTTGTCCAATTCTAATTTCAGGGAACCATTTTCTTGCTTGAGGTTTTCTACTTCTTTTTTTCTTTTTCGTTTCTTCTTCCAATTTTTCCTCTACCTCTCTTATTATTTGCTTTTTGATGCTTTTTGGAGGTCTCCCAGAAGTTCATTTTGAGACTGATATTCTTTTCACATTTGGTTTTGAGGGTTCACATATTTCCACTTTTGTATTATCATTTTCTTCGGAGACTTCCTTTGTTTCTGAAATAGTTTTTCAAGGGTCTGGCTTTTTCTTTTTCTTTTGGTCACTGGGGAGGAGAGGTGAGTTTTGCCACCTTCCCTATATGTTGGAATTCTGCTACTCCTAGAGTGGAGAGAGTGCTGTTCCAAGCTTGATACTGTGGTGTTCCAGTGCCTGGTTTCAACTTATTTCCCTCTTGCCTCATAGAGTTAGCACTTCATGGGAATAGCCTGACTAGTCTTCTATGGAAAGGTCTACAGTTGTTTGCCTAGGTGCCGCTTATGCTGGATCATGTTGGGTTCTGCCTTCTCACACTGTGGGTGGTCTTTGTTGGGCTGTGCTCCTTCCTTTGTTGCTAGTGTTGAATCATGCTCAAGTTCCACCCCAGAATACTTGACCTCATTCTCCCCTCTTATTCCTGCAAAATAAGCCCTCCTTGTTATCCCTCCATGTTGACCTAGACTGGAGAAATGCTTTGGTTTCTGATGGTTTCACTGGTCTAGGATTCATTTTGAGGAGTTTTGGGTTTGTGTGTGTGTGTGTATTTTTGTTGTTTGTTTTGTTCTGTTTTGTTTTGTTTCTTGTGGCTATATGGAGGTAAGTTAAGGGAGCTCAGAGCATTGTTTACTCTGCCATCTTAGCTCCTGGGAGTATGAAATAAATAAACTCAAGCCATAAATTTCTTAAAATTATTAGGTTCAGATGTAAGCTTTGGAAAATTTTAGTGCTCAGGAGTTCAGACTCAGAGACACTTGGGGGATATTTTTGTTTTGTTGTTAGCTTTTTCATTATACTTATTATATGCTGTTTATGTGCTTGTAGCTTCCATGCTGGGAATAAATGCTACATGCAGTATAGAAGTATTTTTTCTGCTTCTGCATATAATTAATGCCATCATACCAAGATTATATGGCTAGGACTCACTGAAATTTACCTAGCTCAAAAAGAAGTACAGCTTCATCATGGAGTTGAAAACTAACTTCAGAGTTAGTTTTGAATGGGAAAATTCTCACATTTTTGACAATGAATTAATCTTTCAGAACTATAGAGAGTAGAACTATAGAGAGTTCTGCTCAACAATATAAATGCAAACTTCCAGGTGAACATGAACCAACCTTCTGACTCATTTTGAATATTATCAGGATAGTAGTTACCAAAACTACCTAGTACTTAAATAACTATTAAAAACTAACCCAACATGTATTTATTGAGTCCTTGCCTAAGACACTGACATCAATATATACCCAGAATATATCTCTAATGTTTCCAGAATATATTCAGGATATATTCCTAATATTTCTAAAAGCTACAGCTTTGAATTTTAAGTAAACTATAATATTTAATCAGCTGTGGACTATATCTCTATAATATCAACAATTAAGAAATAGAAAAATGAATTAACATTACTGATTTGTTTTGTTTTTATAGGGAAGGGACTGACCTATGACTTCATTGATAGAGATAATTAAGTCCCTGTGCAATGCTTATTAGCAGCTAGAATGTGAGAAACTTGCCTAGAACATTGATAATTTCAATAACTTGCCCAAGGTTAAACAAGTGTACACAAGGTCAGAGGCAGGACCTTAAATCTAGTTTTAGTTACAAGGGCAATTCTCTTTCCACAATATTATACTATATTGTTTGTTTATGCAAAATTAATTATATTTTGTAAAAGATGACCCTGAGTCAGGAAGATGTGGACTTAAATTCTACTTTTGACATTTCATAGTTGATTGACTATGGATGCCATTTAATTATCTCTCTGTTTCTTCATCTTTAAAGTGGGTAAAATAATACCAGCACTCCTATCTCACAAGGTTTTTGTTAAATTCAAATGAAATTATTTTCTTATAAAGCATTCTAAAAACTTTAGAATGGCCCATACACATTATTTATTATTATTATCTATTTTGATTGATTTCATCAAATTAATTTCTATTTTACCATCTTCAGGTTGTTTTTCAGTCATGTCTAACTCTTTGCGACCCTATTTGGGGTTTTCTTGACGAAGATACCGTAGTGATTTGCCATTTTCTTGTCCAAATCATTTTACAAATGAGGAAACTAAAGAAAACAAAGTTAAGTGAATTTCTCAGGGTCACACATATGTCTGAGGATGAATTTGAAATCTGGTCTTCTTCTCTCCAGGCCTATTACCATATAGCTTCCCCCACTACCAATAGAGAATTTTAAAACAAGTCAAACTTTCTGAATATATTCTAGTCTTCTTTCAGTTATTTATGGGATTGTTATCCAGTTTTCTGATTACTCGAACTTTTTCCTTGTTCTCCCTTCCACTGCAGTGATTGTCCATTTGACCTGTTTCTTACTCCTTAACACGCTGGGATTTAATAGAAGGGCCAAAAGAGGCAAGAATCACATCAATTGTTTTTTGCCATTTATTGGCAGTTCTAGTATAAAAAAGCTAGATAGGAGGAAAAGGTTGAAGATAACAGCAGGCTTATTAATTGCTTGTGAAACTCATTCATCTGAGCAATCTCTGTCTCTGATTATCTTTGGCAAATGAACATAATAACTAAAATTGACTGACCTTTTGTTTGGCTCCTTTACACTTATCTAAAACATCTTACAGATTTCAACATGTTTATTAAGTTCTTCACAAAATTAGACTATTGGTATAATACCAGAATTACAGAAGAAACTAATTTTCTTCTATCTCAACTAAATTCCTAATGTTGCTTAATATCTTTGTAAATTAATTCAAATCCAGCATTTCTGCCATGGGCAATATTAAGAGGGTTATAAAAACAAATGAGGAAAAGTGATTAATTTCTTCCCTTTTAGTGCTAGTGTGAATCCTTATAATTTGCCCAATGCTCACAAGTACTGATAAAATTAAAAAGTTGTAAATTAAATAGAACATAACTATTAAATTTCCCCACAGGATCACCAAAGATATGCATAAAAATACATCTTCTACCATAGCTACTTTCTCAAATAAAGGGACATGAATTTCACACAAAGCTTTTGGGTGTTTTTTTTTTTTTTTACTTAGATGTTAAATACATTTTCTAAAAAAAACAATAGCAACAACTAAAATAAAACCACAAAAAGACAACAACTAATGAAGAGAGAGCTCCTTAGCTTCACAGTTCTATGTGGAGAAAGTGGTCATTAAATTCCAAGTTTGTAATGACTATTTTACCATTCCACTAAAATACCCACAAAAATTAGTAGAATGTAGTCTAGTGACTGTGAATTATGAGAATGTGAGACAGTGCATGTTTGTGTACAATGGAGTTTATAGAATTTGAAAATGATTTTCATTCTAAACATCAAAGTTCACCAACATGCAAAAACACAAAATTTGATTCCTGAAGTCATTTGACTTATGGATCCTTCCTAATCCAATTAGAGTGAAGAATAATAAAAAGAACACTAGGGATATAAAGAAGTTAGACATTTAGGTATTAAACAATATAATTAGATTAGATTTATATATTAATGTACAGTATTAAACTTTTAAGTAAAATTTAAAGTTATACCTCATCTACCTACAGTGGTGTGCTAAGTACCTGGAACAGATTATAATTTTGACATGACTTTATTTTCTGACACTAGTTGTCAAGTATTTGTACTTCTATTGGCACTTGGCTGAATAAGGACACCAAACCTTAAACAGATAAGTTTGGATTAAGCTGATTTCTCTTCCTTTAGTTTATGCTCTATCCATTGTAGGCTATATACTCTCTCTCCTTTTTTTTTTTTTAAAGCATGGATTTTACTCCAAGGGAACAAGGAACAATGTTGTAGCTCTAAAAGAACACAATTCAACAACTGTTGGAAATATTGTGGTTATTAATGAAGTTATATGAAGTCAAACATTTTAAGAACCAAGAAAGTCCAAAATGAAATTCTGACCATTCACATCAAAACTCAAAAGAAAGTGCGACAAAAAACAAACAAAAAATGTAAAGGCAAAAACTTGATAAACGTTGTTTAAAAACAGTCTAATTAATTCTTAGAAAAGAAGCAAAGATATTTAAAAGGGTATAACAGCTGGAGGGACTTTTACTGATTTCTCCACAGTGTGATATGTGCTTTTTAAATTTGGAAGAATAACATAAACAATAAAAATAAACAAAAAGCAGCTCCTAACCATTGTTATTAAAGAAAAAATAATATATTATTAGTTTTGTTAAGATCAAAATATTGAAGTATCACTCCAGCTACTTCTTCAGCCATCACTGCTAAAATTTTGCCAAAGCTTGAGAATAGCCAAACTAATTCCAGTTTTCTCTGCATTGAATACCATTTTCTTATGAGAAACTTTCTTCTCAGATTTTTAATTAATGTATTGATCTTTCCATGGTGGTTATATTGTACATAGTGCTAACTATGCAGAAAGCTGTTTCGAGTGACAATTTGAAACATTTTTGTGCGTATTTGTGTGTGTTTGTTTGCTGATGTATGAATCTCACCTTAGATTTACTACAGGCAGTATTGTGTTTTGCTCATGAATCTTGCTGGCTATTATTTAAGATATTGAATTTTCCCATTGTAAAGAAAACACTATTCCTATAGATTAGACTACAAGATACCACATTACAAAAAAGTCTGTATTTTTACTAAATTGACCACTTCTAAGCAGTTAACAATCAATTGTTTGACTGAATTAACCAATTAGTAAATTATAGAAAGATTTGTACAATGAGTAGATTTTAATGTACATTTTTTTAGTCTATATATTTACTATAATTTGGAAGAAAATTCTAGTCCTGAATATATAGTCTACAAACTGACAACAACATTAAGAAAATCAAAGAAATGTAGTAGTCTAAACAAAATGTTCAACAATGGGTTTAACATCTATAGTAATTAATTATACAGAGCTAAAAACTATTTATGTGCCCACTGAAGAGAATGAGAATTCCTGATCCCTGAGCCTTTAAATAAGACCCCAGATGATAGAATTAATCAGTATTAATTCTAAACAGACCAAAGGAAGTGAATAAAATGAGATAGTGATTGATTGGTGATTAGTACAATTTTAGTAAATATATTTTATAAGGCTATTAAACAAAGCTAATATATTTAACTATTTTTCTCTTTATACTGTAAAACTTTAAGCCAGGATTTTGCAATAGGCTGTGGTTTAGAGCCTTCTAAGTAGAAAATCTATAGGTCATGCCCTCTTGAGCAGAAGGCTTGATCATATATGTCACAAGATATTCACAACAGAAAGACATTTAGACCAGAAAAGTCATCTTGACATAATTGGGGAGAGGCACCAGTTGTTTTCTTATTTTTCTGAGAGATTAGGATATATAAGAAGGAGAAACCCTTATTCAAGGGTCTTTGGGTGTGAGAAAGCCTAATAACCAGCTTTCCTGAGAAACACCCATCCTTCTCAATAAACCAGTTATTGGCCCAGAGATTTGCCTCCTTGTTTTCTTTCAGATTGGCTGAAGAATATTCATCACACAGCTAGCTCATCATCACATGAAGATAAACTGTCAAAAATAATATTAGCAATATGAGTTGTCTTCTAAGTACTTTTAAAGTAGAGTCAGGATTCTATAGGCAAAAGAGTGCAAATTATTTAAACTAGTATCTCATTTACTCATTAATTGATTAGTAATTCAATATTTCAACTGGAAGACCATAGAGTAGCATAATGGATTTGTATGCTGGAAAATCTAGTTCAAATGCCACCTTTGCCAATTACTCATTGTCTGATCCTGGGCAAGTCAAAACCACTTAAATTATCTAACCAGGAGTTTCCTCATCCATAAAATGGAACAACCCTACTTTTGAGGATCGTTCAGTTTGATTCAATTCAATAAATATTTATTAGATGTTTATTATGTAAAAGGAAGTATGTTAAGCCAGGGAATAGACAAAAACAAAAACAGACAAAAAAAAACATTTCTTGCCTTCAAGGAATTTGTATTCTATAAGGTGGATATAATTTATAAAGAAGTAAATGCAAATTATATACAAAATAATATAAAATTCTTCCAAGAAGAGGAAAACATTAAGAGCTAGGGAGAAGGAGATTTGTAAAACTCCATTAAATCTGTGTTTTGAAGTAAGTAAAGGATTCTAGGTGGTAGAGATGAATCAATTGAATTCCAGATATAGGAAACCACTTGTACAAAGGCAAGGTAGGACTTGTAATGTCTTGAACCAAGAAAATCTTTCTGACTAGATAAAAATAGAGAATGTAGATGAGGAATAATAAGAATGAAATAATGAGGGATAATAAAAATGGATAAGTAGGTAAGACCTAGGCCAAAGAGAGCCAAAGAAATTATATTTGATTCTAAAGGCAATAGGAGCCATGGAAATTTTTTGAATAGGAGATCAGCATGGTCATTGCAGGGGTATTGCAATAGTCTAGGGAAAAGATGATGGCGTCTTGAACTAAAGTAATGTCAGTGTGAGTCAATGTAAAGGGCATTGTGGCACCTGAAAAGGAAAGATTTGGTAAATGGGTGGATCAAGGGATAGTGAGATTTTGAAGCTTGTGCTAAGTTTACAAAACTGAAAGACTGGAACTTTGATGGTATCCTTCACAGAAATAAGGAAGACTGGTAAAGGAATTGGTTGAGTGGGTGTTTATGGGAAAATATAATATGTTCTGCTGTAAACATTTTGCATTTGAAATGTCTCTAGATTATTTAGTTATGTGTTAAATTTATAGTTGCTGATGTGTGATGAGCTTGGGAGAGACACTTTTGCTCGATATATAGATTTGTGAGTCATCTTCTCAGAAGGGTAGAAACTGAGACTTACAGGAGACTGTAAATATAATGAACATTGCAAACTTTAAGTCACTACCTAAATGTTCAACATCATCATTATCTTTACGCTAGATCTAGCCAGAACTTGTGTTCTGATTGCAACCCACCTCCCTCAGAGTATATTATGCCTCCCTCTCTTCCTTTGATTAAATACCTAATTGGATTAATAAATCTTTCTGAGAAAAAGCAAACACCTGTATAGTATCATTGGGAACATATCAGTTTAATCTTCCTTAAATGGCTTTCTGCAGAACCCTGATTTTTCATCAAAAAGTCCAAGAGATTCTGTAAAGAAGAAAAAAAAGTAATGTTTGACAAGTATATAGAGGGAGAAAGAAACAGACAAACAGAAATTAACTTTGCTATTTTTATATGTCACATACAATATATGCCACACAATGGAGAGAACAATAAAAATTACTTAAAATTGATTATGTGAAAGTTGGCTTCTAGAATCAATACCTGAATATGCTTGACATAGATGTAGTATACAGAATTGGGGTCATATAGTTTTTTCTAGCTTTGGCTGAGTTCCAAAAGCTGTTAGAGGTTTAGAATCTTGAGGAAAAGCAGTTGGCTGGGTCTTCCGTGGAGGGAGGTTGTGAATGAGGGAGCTGCTTTGAATACCTAGCTTTAATATTGAAATTGAGCCTAGCTTTGACATATTTAATTAAGAAATTATTATTTAGATAAATCCTTTATATCTTCCTTTCCTATTACCATACCTGCCTTTTCCCTCCCTTACCTTATATGTTGTGAAGTTAATAAGGAGAGTAATTAGAGAGGAGTTAAATCTGTGAAGGGTTACCTAATTGACAAAATTAGTTATAGTTGGTCAGTCATCATTTATTCCCTTTAGATAGCAATAGCACCTAGTAAAAACTGAGTTTAAGGCAGGTCCTTACTCAGACTCCATCTTTACTTCCCTTCCCCCACCTGAGGTTCCTGAGACAACTGATAGGGCTTTCCTTTGATCCACCTTCCTAATAAACCATCCTTCAAACAAAATAAACCCTTTTTGTGTTTCAACAACCCTAATTAGTATAATTTGTCTGTTAGTTATCAAGAGGGAAGAAGAGGGAAAGAGACAACATACTCTGGGTTAGAGGAAGCTGGGGCATCCATCTTGAAGGAAGGTGTTACTTCAAAACAAGTCCCTTCCTGTGAAATTAACTAAAGCCTGTTTGTTAATTTCAGTCTAGTCTATTTCCCTCAGCTTGTGTTTGAGTCTAAGTCCCAGTCTGTAAGCCTGCTGTGTTTGTCTGTTTAGTTTAATTTCTTCTCCCTGTAGATCTCTGTTTCCCTTCTGTGTTATACTCCTGACTTCAGTCCTATTATACCCTGAATCTCCTTTAGTCCCAGCCTACTTGTAACCGAGATTACCCACTTAGCAATTCTCCAACATCCTCCTTTCAATTCCCTTATCCCAAACACCTTTCCTCAAATTACCCACATAACATAGAATTAATTGATTGTTGGTCTTATCTCAAAAGAATTTGTATAAAATAAATGGTATTCATTTACATTAGGGTTTCTTTTTGTTTATCAAAAATATTGTAGTAAATATAATTTCAAAAATTATAAGGAATAAGAAAGCAAAAGTATCAATAGCCAAGATGCTATTAATAAAACAAATAACCATCTTCATGATTTTGTTACCAAATCACAAAGCAAAACAAACTAAGATATTATAGCATCTCTAGTTCAGGTTTACATCCTGCTATATAGTTATGCAATATTTGTTATGGTACATATTTTTAAAAGTAATCTTATAGTTCTAGTAAAATTACAAAGACACATAGAATTTGAAATATTTTTTAGCAAAAATATGATAAAAGTGCAACAGCTTTCCCTAGTTTATATAAGGAAAAACAAAATGATTTTTTCATAAAGTTTTTATAAGTCAAGACAAGAAAAATCAACAATTATTTATTAAGACCTTATATGTGTCAGGCACTGTTTTAAACTCTGAGGATACAAAGAAAAGAAAAAAAAAACAGTCTGCTTTCAATGATCCCTCAGTCTATCTTATATTACATCCAATATTGTTCTCAGCTGTCAAACACTCATTAGGAATAAAGAATATCCTTTTAACCCAGTAAGACATTGGCAATACTGTTTCATTCAGAATAAAATTAATCTGAAAATGTTATTTTCAATAGGCCTGATGTTATCAGGCATCATTAGTAGTATTTTTAAAAATAATTTCAGAGACTTTATTGCCAAAGTTTTTCCAAAGTTTGGCTTCAAGTTATTGGTTTCACTACTGAAAAAAAAAAAGGTTTCAAAAAATACTAGTTTCAGAAATTTCAGCTGATTCCCATTGAATTTAAGATCCCTGTTATTTAAAATCAAATTCTTGGTCTAAGAAGTGGTGGTGTCCCAATATGCTCTGATTAATCAAAATTTCTGGATGGGAGAATATTTTCAAATGTAATGTACATTTTTTTAATTTTTTTTTAATTTTAAACCCTTCACTTCTGTGTATTGACTTATAGGTGGAAGAGTGGTAAGGGTAGGCAATGGGGGTCACACAGCTGGGAAGTGTCTGAGGCCAGATTTGAACCTAGGACCTCCCGTCTCTAGGCCTGGCTCTCAGTCCACTGAGCTACCCAGCTGCCCCTGTAATGTACTTTTTGACAGTGGTTGAGGGTCAGCAGTACATCTAAGTCCTATAATGGGATAAGTAAAAAATAAGGGGAGAGGAAAAGCTCTCTAAGGCCATGGTCATGAAGCACAGCTTCCCTTCCCGCTTTGGGCCAGAAATGTTAACAGATAATAGGCCAGGTTTCACTTTATTCACAGGGAAGGCTGGTTCTTTTCATCAAAGTAGCTAAAGGTTCCTAAAGTCACGGAATGAAGTCACCAGGAGTATAAAGTCTTGAGAAAGACCTTGATCATAGGCAATATGCCTGCTAAACATGGAGAGACCTGAAGGAAACTCATCATTGTTTTTTGGAAGTGATTGGCATAACTCTAATATTTAGCTAAGTATTGACTTTGGAATAATAGTGACATTCAAAAGCAGGGGAAGTATATGGCAAATATTTTTCTTCCTTCCTTCTTTCCTCTCTTCTTTCCTCCCTCCCTTCCTCCCTCCCCTCCTCCTTCTTTGCCTTCCTCTTTTCCCATCTCTCTCCCTTCCTTCTTTCTTCCTTATTTCCTAGTAAAAGAACCAGAGGAATGTTTGAGAAAAAACTGAGAATAGAAAAATGTTTGACTTTACAGGAAGTGTGCTGAGGGACATATCTGTTATGTACACTGTATTTGTCCTTAATTTGAGTATGAACAAATTCTGAGGGAAGAATTGGTGACTTCTATAATTTCAGTCCTACATCAAAGCCAAATTTTTAAACTAAACCTGCCATAAATCTCATTGAATGAAATAAACAACAACAAAAGGCCTTTTAAATCATTTCAGCAACAGTCTTTTCCAGTATTTTGTTCCTGGCATGTGTTGAGTGGACTCTTGCAACAAAGATATTTTAAAATTTTTATTGAGATCCTTTCTTTTTATATTTCCTAAAATATCCCTCTTACTTCTACCTTCCAAAGCACTGCATCTTATAGCAAAGCATAATGAAGAGAAGAAAAAACCAATTCAGCCAAACTAACCAACATACATGCCATCCAAAGCTAACATTAATTATTGTTTTCCATATTTTCAACCACTACTTGACACCTCTTCCTATACACAAACACACCCCGCCACATACAAACACATACACACACACACACACACACACATATATATATATATACATATATATATGTATATATATATAAAATAAGTGAAGGGTGTGTATTCTCACATCCTTTCTATGGGGTCAAGCTTGGTCATTAAAATTCCATGGCATTCAATTTTGAACATTTTCTTGATTTTCTTCTCACTTGCATTGTTGTTATTTGTGTGTAATTCCCTCTGCCCCTCCATCATTTTTGCTTACTTCTCTTTGTATCACATGTCTTTTCTTCTCATTTTTCTTTATACTTAAAAATTTATTTCTTAGCACATTAATATTTCATCAAAATCATCAAAAACAATTTATTTAGCAATAGATTGCTGAAACTCCAATAAATGGATATTACCTTTGTTTCTGCTTTCCTTTTCTTCTGTTTCACATTTATAAAAAGTCTTGTTAATAAATATATCTGTACAAATAATAATACTAGTTGACACATTTATATAGCACCTATTATCTGTCATGCACTGTATTAAAATTTTTACAATTGTTATCTTAGTTGATTTTAGTAACAACTCTATGAGGTAGTTGCTATTATTATCTCCATTTTATAGACGAGGAAAGTGAGACAAACAGAATGTCTTGACCAAGATCCCACAGCTAGTGAATATCTGAGGTCAGATTTTAAATCACATTTTCCTGATCCAACAAACCCAGTGTTATCCACTATGCCACTTAGTTACTCACGTTGTTCAGCCATTTCAATCATGTCTGACTCTTTGTGACCCCATTTGGGATTTTCTTGGCAAAGATTTTGGAGTGGTTTTCCATTTCCTTCTTCAGCTCATTTTGGAAATTAGGAAATAGAGGCAAAAATGGTTAAATGATTGGCTCAGGATCATACAATTAATAGATATCTGAAGCCAGATTTGAACTCAGAAAGAGGAGTCTTCCTGACTCCAGGCCCAACATTATCTCCTGTGCTACCTAACTACCCTTAGCTGCCCATATGGTAGTTTTACTTTTTATTATTGGTCTTTTTCTCTTTTTCCCTCAAAATGCATTTTATATCCCCCAATATAGTACAAGTTATAGAAGATAAGAAGACTGGACTCAAGTCAAAAAATCTTGAGTTTGAATCTTGCTTTAGATATTTACTTACTGTGTGACTTTATGCAAGTCATTTAATTTCTCTCAACCTCACTTTCTTTTTCTAAGAGGGATAATACAAGTGACACCCCAAAAGGCTGTTATGGGAATATAGTGAAATAACATATGTAAAAGCAGTTAGTCAAATAAAACTTCATTACTTCATACCATGGACTTTTTCCAGTAATACACATCCATTGACCCCTCATAAAGAAAACTTCAGAAGGAGGAGGAAGAAGAGAGGAAGAAGAGGAGGAGGAGGAAATGGAGAGGTAAGAGGAGGGGGAGTGAAAAAAGAGATTGGTGATATAAACATTTCATTGATGATTTCTTGCCCTTAAGTACTTCACATTTTAATGGATGGAAACAACATATAAAGAAATGGAAAAGGGATGGAAGCATAGAAAGGAAGTTATAGGGAGTGGCAGTGGTTTGGTGACCTTAATTCCTGGGAAGGGCAAAAAGCCCCTCATCAGAGGACTAGAGGAGGAGATCAGGGGTAAAGTCCAACTTTCTTGGGAGATAGAGATGGTCTGAGAGTAGGTACGACATAGTGAAATGAATCAAGGAGGTGGTGTGGAAGTCTGGGTCTTGGGAAGGTAAAAGTCAGCCCTGATCCACCTTTCTATTTGGCTTTTTTTTTATTTATGCTTTCTGATTCTGTTTGGTAGTACAAGTACCAAAGGCTGTGTCAGAGCTGCTACAGTTCTCTATCAAATTGTGACCTTTGGACAAAGATTGCCTATTAAAAGCATTAATGCTTAAAGTTTTCAGGTAGCCTACAAACAGTGTGTATCCTTTGCTCCCTCTTCTGCCATTGTGTCATTGCTATTGGGACAGCAACGGGAGAGATACTACATCAAACCAAGGATTCTTTTCTGTTTCATAAAATTTCCCTAGCTCCATATTTGATTATATAGTGGCAAAACTACTGAGGATGAGCTTTTTCCAAACTTAGCTAGGCAGGTTTTCAAACAGCAAGCATAAAATGTTAGCAGGTCTCTATTTGAAGGCTTTCCTGTAGGATAGATTGCTTGTCAGTTTGAACTTCTCTAGCCCAGCCTTTTGAGTTCCATGGGTCAACACTATGCCAATATAAAGCCACAAAAGAGTACTTTGTGAGATTGTAATTCAAAGAAATAGAAGCTAGAGTTGGGGAGGAATCATATAAATAAAACCCTTGTTTCCATATTGCTCCGTGCTCTGAAAACTTGATCTAAATTTGGAATTCCCATGGATTTCAAGTAATCTTGGCTCAGCTCTGCATTTTCATTCCCTGATCACTCTCCTTATTCTACTCCTTTTGTACATTACACAGTCCAAATAAATGCACTGAGAATCATAATGAAAAGGAGAATTCCCCCAAAGAAATATCCCAAGTCACAAAGGTCAGTGGAATTTATTCACATATAATTCAGACCTAAAATATCTATTTGTTAGTTTTGCTCAAAGAAAAGAATGAATAGTAAACCTCTTTCTCTCCTTTTCTCATATATATACACACAGAGAGAGACATACAAATACAAAAATATTCTCTCTTTTTCTATCTCTGTCTCCTTCTCATATCAAAACTGATTTTTCTATCTTTTCTATTTCACCAGAGAAATAAATTAGTTTCCTTCCTTACAGAAAGACAGATTGGGAAAAATATAAATTGTGCAGTGATGCCGCTCAGTGTCACTGTATCCTTCCCTTCCTCTGATTCCCCTAGAAGAGTGAGGGTGACCTAGGAATACTGGTAGGGCCACTGGAAGTGGTGAAATCTATTTTCCTTCTCAACTGTGACTAAAAAGAAGAAACAGTTGTATACAAATTCAGAACATTATGGTTCTAATACATGTTCAGTAGCTGCAGAATTTGATCCAAGTTTGAATTTTTAACTGCCTCACACAAATAACTGCATCAACTTTCTATTTAGCCTTTCTTCCAGAGAAATCTCCTAAGGTTGAGACTTTACTTCCAAGATAAGGAGAGCATAGCCAACTGGAGAAAAGAGACTGCCAATACTGATTATCCACATCCCAAAGGGATTTTTTAAAAACATAATTACCTGGACTGAATGTCTTGCTAACTGTATTTAGTAGACAATTATCCAGATTTCTAATTTTTTCAATTAATTTTTTAAAGTTTTTATTAATTAGTTTTTAAGTCCATGTCTACAGGAATGCAAAATTTAACAATTGTTAATATTTTCTAGAATATGGTAAATTCAATTCAACAAGTATTTATTAAATGCCAACTATATGTTTGATCTCTTCTTATTCCCATTTTCTATTAGAAAGACAAGTATTTTTTCCACATGCAAATTACTGAATCCTTCAGAGCCTCAGTTTTCTCATTTGTAAAATAATAATTCCTATTTCATGAAGTTGTTGTGAGACTTAAATAGGATAATGTGTATAAAGCCCTTTGTAAGTTTTAACATGCCAGACAAATAGTTCTTTATGAGATAATGATAATAAGAATGCTTTCATTATGGCAACAATAAATTGCACAGAATTATCTGGAGTGTCTGATAGTTCACCTTTCAAACAATGTCATGAGCCCTCTAGCATCTTTCTTTAGAATAAAGCTAAGATATGGCTCACTGTGCTTTGCTGTAAAATACATCACAAACCTCCAAGGTTACTTTTTTCTTTGTTCTTTCTTGCTGATAATAGAAGTGAACATAAATAAAATGAACCTTGTATTGGTCACATGCTGACCAACATAGATATGTGTAAATGCTTGGGATGGCATTCAGAGTCAGTCCCTATCAAAAAAATAATGAGGATTTATTCTGTTATTCCTGATGTTTTAATCATCACTTGCACAAATTTCTGTTAGGGAGATGGTAGTTGCTTTATCTTATAAATTATGAGGATATTGTTGAGAACTAAAACCAAGAATAAATTAATCATGATAAATTTATTCAGTTTTACTTTTATTACAATGACAGAGAAAATTTTCAAGAAACATATAACTGAATTATTACATTTTTTGCCATAGAAATGAGAAAAAGGTAAGTTTTTTATGCATTTCTTAGTAGGTTTCTGGCTCTTTGAAATGGCTGTAAAAATGAAATGAATGCATGAAAGGCATTATGTCCACTGGATAGCACTGGCCTGGAGTCAAGATCCCTTGGTCCTAGTCCCTGCTCTGCCATTGACATCCTCTGTCAGTTAACATTTCTGCAAGAAGCTGATAGCACAGTAAAGGAAGGAAAAAGGAGAAAATGTCAAGCATATGAAAGGCATGTTTCACCAGTGAAGCTATATTAATACACAGCTTCTCCTGAACATTAGCTAACTGTATTTTCACTCTGATGGAATGGTAAGACTGAACTAAAACTTCAAAACATATATAACGAGGGATTTCAGTACTCTGGTGCCACAGTTTTGAAATGTAGAAATTTCTCTCAGGGGTCCCTTTCAAAGCTATGAAATGGAAAAGTGATGAAAAAAAATAGAGTCTACCCACTCACTTGCCAGGGGAGATGGGATCAAAGTGATTCAATCCAAATATTACAAGGAATTTTGATAAGAAAATATTCTTTCCACCCCCAAGAACCTCAAGTATGTTCTGACAAGATTGGATATTGCTATTTCTCTTTTATCATCTTTTCACACGGAGGTGTGAGGACACAGCAGGCCTGCACTCCAGGCACTTTGTAGGTGACATAACTTTAAATTTTGGAAGGCATTATATTTTGATTTCTCATCATTTTCTTATTTCTCAATTAATCAGCATTTCTGAATATTTCACTTCATTTTTTTTTGCCCCTTAGCTACTAGGAATGACCCATCAGGAAAATGTCCTCTTTGGAGACTTGAATAGATCTCAGAGGTACAGCTCATGACAGATAATTATCATATCTGTGGCATCTTCTGATCCCATGATTGTGGATAGAATTTTTTTAAAATTCAGACCTGTGATTTTATCAGAACAGGGAACCACTTGTATGGAAACCTTGTCCAAAAATGTAAATCAACTATTTACCTAAGAATCCTGAATGATTCAGAGATTTCTCTATGGTCTCCAATTAGTTGCTATCCAAGATAGGAATTAATGCTAGATCTTCCTGACATCGGAGTCAATCTTCTGGCAATTATGGTACTTGGTCTCTCTCCTTATCAATACAGAAAACATAAAACAGCTTTTTGCCTGAATTGTCTTAGTCACATAGGTGGATTTTAGGTCCTTGCTTCAGGTTAAGAAAAGGAGATAGTATTGTTTTAGGCATTGATTCTTGGGAAACAATGCTCTAGAGAATTCTGTCGTAGGGAAGCATAAGGGTCTTAAAATGGGATTCTGTAGCATAACATAAGTAGTGATTTAGAAATGGGTATATCTTCATTCTTCAGTGGCATAGAACACAGAGCAGAGGCAGTTGGAAAACAAGAACAGTTTGGCAGCAGTTGAAATGGCCATGATAGCTTCTGTGATTCCTGATCCACTTCCCTCAAGTATGACTTTCTGTGGCTCCCTTTGAAGGATTATTAGGTTTAATCAAGTACCCAAGTAATATCTCATCATTTCTGGAGGGAAGAAATTGTGACTGTGATCCTATCTGTCCATAGCTGTAGTGCCAGTGAACCTAAGCACTGGAGAGAGAAATGCAGGAGACAAAGGAAAACAATGAAACAAGTATCCACAGGCTCAGTCCAGTGTTTCTTGTTTGAGGCAAAAACTGAAGCCTTTCTCTATCTTAGAAGCAGCTGGTAGAAAAATAGATAGATCACTGGGCCTGGGGTTAGGAAGACCTGAATTCAAATGCAGTCTCAGACACTTTGTTGCATCCTGGGCAAGTCATTAAACCTTTCCCTCGGTTTCTTCTTTTATAAAATGGAGATAATAATAACATTTACCTCACAGGGAGTTTGTGAGGATAAAATGAGAAAATGACAAAAGTTCTTAGTATAGTGCCTAGCAAATTGTAGATGCTCAATAAATGCTAATTTAAAATAAGGAAATTTTTAACAAATTAAAATTTAAAAACAATACAACAAAGATAATTTAAATTCGTGGTCTTCTAAGCCAAAATGTGGCTTGCAGGGATCTATCTAGTCAAGGTCTAGATAACATATCTCAAGTAAATCTGAAGAGGAAAAGATCACTTCAGTTTATAGATGCTGTGTTACCTCTACTGCATCTTAGTGAAGGGATTTCAGCAGCCAGTGAGGTGAGAGAGAATTCCTGGTTTAGAGAGAGAACCAATTTGTACAAACACACACAGGTAGGAGAGTGCAGGACAAAGTTAAAAGCAGCTCATTTTGGCTTATTTCTGTTCATTTTAGGTAGAGGAGAGATTTTATGAAAAACATTAATATGAAAATGACTGTAAAGTCAGGGTGGAACCAAATAGGAGACCTGCAACAGCTAAGGTCTTCTTGTCTAATCTCTTAATTCCTCTGATTTAGAATGTTTAAATGACTTCATGAAGGTCCCACTAAAGCTAGCAAAACTGGGATTTCAGCCTAGATCTTCTCACTTCAGATCCAATTTTCTTTTTCATTAGGATAATCCCAACTCTCCTCTACTGATAGGTTGAAAATTTTGTATTTCATTCTCTAGACTTTAAGAAATCATTGTTTCAGTCAAAAAATGGTTTGATGGATTATTTTTCTCACTGAATTTATGTATTGTTTTGATTTCACTAATTGGTTAAAGGGGATGAACCAATGTTGCAAGAAGTTGAGTTTGTCATTTATTAGTTTTCAGGATCATTAGTATTTTGCTGGCTTAGAAGAATTGCATCTCTAATGTTCTTAAATGTCCCCTATTTCATTCATTGTGAACAAGACAAACTGAGTCCCATTCTATAGTCCTCACAGATTTGAGTTATGAGAATATTCAAGGAAATAACTACTCTGGACACTAATGCAAAGAGGTCAATCCTTGATGCCCAATGAGAACTTCTTTTTTTTTTTAAAGATTAGTGACCAAAAGTATAGTGACATCAACAAATACTATAAAAGTTTATAGATATTATAATCTAATTCCCCACATTATAGTCTAATTTATTTCTGAAGAGCTAGGTATGAAATGGATAAGCTGGATATTAGATAATACTGAAATTTAAACACCCTTATTGATCATCTGTGTTTATTTCACTTCTTAACTAAAATGTACCTGGAATTTAGGAGTAATCGAAAAGTGCATCCTTAAATATTTTTAATATTAAATATTAATACCACACTCACACATGAGGATTCTTTTTTGTTTAAACAAGATTATTTTTAACTGCTAAAAGAAAAGCTTTTTGCTTTTCCTATATTTTCATTCACTTTTTAGGCATAGATAGAAGTACAAAAAGCTGAGAAAACAAAGGCCTAAAATGAAAAATTTCTTTTGTACTTTGGAATGTGTGACAGACATGCTAATAAGACCTAAGTGTGTTGTTGCCCTAGGTATCACTGAAGATGGCTACTGTTTAGAGAGGGCTCATTTCCCCTAGACTGGTTGGCATATTTTCTGTTTGAAAAGCATAATGGGGCTATAGTTTTCTTCAAATTATGCCTTCAGTCCTGTTTCATTTATCCTATACCTAGACAATGTCTAGAACAATCATGGATGTCATTGGGAGTTCCAAAAGCTAACCATACAATAGAAATTCTCATTTTTATTTGTAAAAAATTGCTTTCTCCAGAAAGAGAAAGGATGACTGAAAAAGATTTGATTTACCATAAAATTCACTCCCTTTTTATGAATCTGGACACGTCTCTGTTGTGTTCTCAATGAACAGGTTCGAGATGTTAAACAAAAACAAATGAATGGCTTCCAGTGGCAGCTTTAATGACTGAACTGTATCCACCACAGGAAATGTTTGATTCATCTGTCCTGGGGAAGCCATTGTGTTCACTGTTATCGACAGGCCATATGCACTGGAGACAGTTAATTAGTACTCATTAAGAACTAAAATTGTCTTTCTCGGCATTTGCCTTACTTTATGTGGCCTAATTGGCTCATATTTAGGACAGATGAATGGGTAGTTCCGGTTATCAGCCCCATACTTATATTTTATTCCTATACAAATAAATGAGAAAATAGAGACTAGATATCTCTGTGTGTTTATACACTTGTGTATGTATATATGCACATATACAGACATATGAATATATGCATATATGCACATACATGCATCCAGGTGGCACATACACAGAGTGCAGAATCTGGAATTGGGATGACCTGAGTCTGAATATAACTATAGATACTATTTGTGTGACATGATGTTAGCCTCAATTTGCTTTGGTTTCCTAAACTGCAAAATAAGGATTAATAATAGTACCTATTAGGGAGGTGAGGAAGCTCAGTAGATACAGAGCCAGGCCTAGAGAAAGGAGGTCCTGGGTCCAAATTTGGTTTCAGACAGTTCATAGCAGTATATTCCTGGTCAAGTCACTTAATCCCAATTTCCTAGTCCTTACCTCTGTTCTGTAGTGGAACCAATACTTGGTATCTATTCCTGACAAAAAGTAAGGATTTAAAATAATAATAATAATAATAATAATAAATAGTACCTACTTCTTGTTTTTCTTGAGTGCTTTGTCAGTATTAAAGCATTTTATGGATTATAATTATTCTCATTAAATACATAAAATAGTTTAGAAGACATTGTATATATGGCATACAAATACACACATGTATATATGCACATGTATATGCCTACTCATATAATATATGCACATGTAATATGTATATATGCACACATATATAAAATTATTTGTATGCATATATACACAATACACATTACCATCATTCTCAAGTTCCTAGCAATGATCAAACTGACATAAGTTTATTATCCTGTGTGAATTGGATATCATTCTTTTGTCCATTACTTAAGGATCCTTAACTGGGTCAAGCCATTGGTGACCCTGTTACTGTTGAAAAATTAGTCTAAATATATTTAAAATAGTTACTTTGTTTAGACAATTATTCCTGACCAATAATTTGGCATGGAAGTTATCCAGCTAATTAATATTGAATGAAGTTGTGAAATGTAAATATATTTTCTGCCTGTATCCTATGTTAATTAACTTTTGTTCACTTTCAGTATAGTCAGAAAGTTTCATAAACAAGTATGTTTTTCTTGTTATGCTACATTCATTCCCCTTTTCATTAGCATCACAATGTTTTTGTATGGCAGGCACCCCATGATAAAAGGAGCAAATGCGTTTGTGTATGGAAATTTAACAAGAGAGAAAAAAAACAAACAATGTTCTTTAACACTGAGACAGTGCCTTTGCCTATATTTCCAACATGATTTGGCTAAAATAAGAAAGTTTAAAAATATTTAGACTGTAAACCTGTCAGGAGTGGGGATGCATATCTGTAATTCCTGCTGCTACAAAGAATCTGAGGCTAAAAGCTTACTTAAATGTTGGAGTGCTGAACTGAAGTAGAGCGAAAGCTGATGGGGTGCTTATACCAAGTACAACACTAATACCGTGAATCCCTGGGTGTGGGGGACTCTGAAGCTGCTTTAGAGAGGGGAATCAGTCCAGGCAGCAAAAAATAGGACAGATTAAAACTTTCACTCCAATAATGGGGTTCATGCTAGCACCTGTGCTGTGAGGGTTTTCTGAGCCCTTCTGAATGCTGCTCACATTCCTTTGGTGCCCACCTTTCACCCACCTTTCAGCTCCAGATTTGAGAAATCATCACAAGCAGGCAAGCTAAATCAGGCTAAGGATAACTGATGGGTTTCAAACCCATCAGTAAGATAAGGAAGATTTAAAATTAAAAAGTGGAGGGGAGATCTGCTCCATTGGTATCAAGCCTAAGAGCAGTTTTTGCACTTCCACTTCAGGCAAGATAAGGAGGCACAATATAGAAAACAAACAAATAAATTAACAATAAAAAGGCCAAGCTGATTGGCTTAACTGGACAATTTTACTGACTGACATTACTGTCAGCATAGCTTGTATATAGGCAAATGGTGTAAATCCTGGGCAGGAAAGAACTCAGCATATGATATGCTTTGCTGTATTTACTAGCTTTTCCTGTTCTGTATTTGAAGTTACTTTTCTAGCAAACAGCCTGTGTGTAAGGTAATGGGCAACAAAAATCGAAAGCTTCAAAGCAAGTTGAGCAAGTTTATGTTATTGGTGTTGCCAATTGAATTTGCAATGCTTCATCTCAACTGCATTATGTAGTGTTGCAGTGTGATGCTCAAAATGCCCCACATTCCCACTGAAAATTGTCTGCAGTGGATGAAGCAGAGATGGGAGCTTAACATGAAGTATTCACCCTAAAGATAAATCACTCAACAATCTACTGAAATGAAGACAGAACTAAAGCAATGAATTGTTATTAATGTTATCTTTATTATCAACCTGGGTCTATTAATATTTAGTGTGCATACAGGGATCAGAATTACATTTAATTCTGTAAGTTTTCATTATTTGCCTCTTCAAGGTATTATCCCAGGTACAGGAAATTGAAGAATGAAACGAGACACAGTATCTGACCCATTGATCATACAATGTAGTAATGGAATGAGACATATGCATCAAGAATTATAATACAATTAGAAGATGATTGTGTACATAGGAGATAGCAACTATGTACATAGGAGATATCAAATACTGTGATTTAAAAGAATCAAGTGTATGGCAAAAGATCAGGAAAGGGATTGTAGAGTAAATGGTACCTGAATTGGGATTTGAAGCAGGAAAGGATGTGAGCAGATGAATAAAAGAGAGACAAGAGAGTATGTATTTCACATATTAAGAATTCCATGAATAAAGTTAGAGAGGTGGGTGAAGAGATGAAGAAATGGGAAAACAGGTGAAGAGGTAAATCTAGGCTTCACCAAAAACAGGATTGTGAAATGTTGTTGAAAAGCAGGTTGGAGATAGATTTTGGAAGGATTGAATATCAAGATGATATTGTAATCCTATAAGACTCTTCTATGGAAAAAAGTTTTTAAATGCATATCATAAATCATAAGATGCTAAAGGAAAGTAATATAAATTGAAATTGAAATGCAGTTAGTAAAAGGAAAGGATTTTCAAAAAATTCATGGACCTCAGGTTAGAAACTAATTTTAGAGCAAGAAATCAAGAAAGTGAATTGAGCATATGTATATGCCTTACTTAGAAAGATTATTTTGGCAGTAGCATGAAGGCTGGTTTGCAGAGAAAAAAGACTAGAAGAGGAGCAATCAGTCAGGAAGCTATTACTAAATACCCTATAAGGGTTGATGAGGATCAATTGTGAGGCGGCAGCAGAGAGATGTTAAGGTCCAAGTTATTATAAGGGTAGAGACTAAATTGCTCAGCAAAACATTACAGGGTAATAGAAGATTATTAATAGTATTGCTTCTTAAAAATTGACAAGCTATTGAGAAGTCAGACCTACAGAGAACTTGGCATACCATATAACTAAATCCAATGATCCCAAGAACATCTCTTGATGAAAGTGAATGGTGTGTCATAAACATATACAAAATGAAACAGACTTGATAACTTTGGGTAGTGATATATTTCCAACAACAGGAATGTGAAACTACCACATTTATACTCTAGCTTCTCAGAATAAATGAGAAATGATAAAGATACTTCAGAAGAAAAATTAGATGCTGTATGTCAAGTAATTCAATTTTGAAATTACTCAAGAATCAGCTTTTAATCCATCACAAAAGAAGCAAGATTCCAAAAACAGAAGATATAAAAAAGTGGTCCTTTTATAGAAAAATAAAATAGAAAAAGAGACCTGAAAGGGCATCTTCAACTCCATCTCTGTAAAGTCATCATGAGAATTCATCTTCATAATGATTCAAGTAACTAAAATAGGCATGTTTTCATTAGTGCCATCTATAGCAGATATCTTTATTATATTTCAAGAGACTGGGATAGTAAGAAAAATAAAAAATCCTGCTATAGTATTGCACTTTGATTTTTATAAAAGCATTTGGCTCAGATTAAAATGTAGCTTAGAAAACTATGTTTAGAAAAGTTTGGAGAGGCATCGTAGTACAGATCGTGAAGAATTAAATTTTGGAGTTAGAAGTCTGAACAAAAGCCAGGGAGCAATTTATTAAATGCAAAACAGTTTATTATTAGGAAATATGAATAGGAAATAGGAAGGAGGAAAGTGAAAGTAATCTTATAATAGCTTGTACCTATACCCCAGACCCCAATCCTAACTAAAATTTCTCTAAAAAAAACCTAAATCCATCTGCCTCAGAGGGCAGTATCTTCTGCTAGGCCAATTGTCTGCCTTGCCTACTCTCCTACTTTATCTAATAATATAAGAACTATCTATCTACCTATCTATGCAAGTTATTAATAATCAATAAGGCTTTTAAGGCCTTACTTTTGTATTAATTAGATAATTTTGTACCTTTGAACTATGTTCCCCAGAATTCCTTTGGTATTTCCCAGAATTCCTTTTGATCTCTCCACCATGTTGCATGGTCACGTTTTATATATAGTTTGCTGTAAACACTTCCTCTTCTCTCTTTTTTTTCCCTGTGTGGGGCTGAGGAAGGTGGCTTTTTGCTCTGGATTTTTATTAGTTACTATTATTAAATCTTATTAAACACAATACTTAGAATATTGGATATTAATTTTGAAAATCACACTTTCCTTTCTCTGTCTCCAACCAGAGAGAGTACTAGCAGTACACCCTCTCCCCAGGAGACCAAGAGGCAAAAAGCCCTTTGCAACTCTCTCCAACTGACTAACTTCCCTCAGCCATACCCTTCTAACTGTCACTAACTGACAAGAGGCACAGCAGGGGGTCTCTAACTGTCAACCTGCACACTTGAGGGTCTCTTACTGAAAAATATTATTGTTCCTTTTCCTTTTAAATATAAAAAGGATAAATTAATTAAAAAAATCCTCTCTTAGCAAGTTGAAAGCATAGTGGCTCAGGAGTCTAAAGAGCTGAATTCAAATCCTCAATCTGCCACTCACTACATATCTATCTTTAGTCAAGAGATATGACCTAATTCAGTGTCAGTTTAATAATATATAAAATGAGAAGGGTGGGCTAGATGATTTATAAGGTCTTCTCCAGCTCTAAATCTGTGGTCCAATGATCTTTCACAAACATATTAAAATTATGCAGTGTTTCATGACAGAGATCACTATATTAGAAAACAAAATTCTCACACTCATTGTCCAATTATTATATTATCTTAATCAAGGTGTAAAGTAAGGAGATATACACTTGTTTAAGTTGTTTATCATTGTCATGAAATGTAGACTCATTTTGGTCATTTACTAGTGCCTGGAATGATTCCGGGTCAGAGTCTAACCAGAAGGGTTTTTTTTAGTAAAAGTGAGTAGGATTCACCAAGTACTTTCATTTGTAGTTGACATAATGAAAATAGTATCAATCCCAAAAATAACAGAAAAATCTCAGTGAAATTAATAATAAAAAAAGAATAGGTTGGTCTAAGCTTCCACACTGGAAGCAGAAACTAGGAGGGGAAAACATTTATTATCCAGATCATGGAATGGAACCGATTAGGCATCCTATAAAATTAAAGTTTCCAGATTTCACAATTATTTTAAAGATACTATACCCTTATTTCCTTTAAAGCTCAATTCCCTGACCCAAACTCCACCAAAAAAAAAAAAAGTCTTAAAGGTTATTAATTGGACGCAAATGATTTGAAGCTAAATTTTGGAAGATGTAAAATGACAACGGTGAAACAATGTCACTGGAAAAATGCCCAAGAAACCAGAAACATGGCTTATGCAGGAAGTGTTAGACATGTTCTTTCTTACCCTGAAAGGCCCAGGTGGTGATAGAAAACTTATTTTGGTTCAGTATAAAGAATAAGTCTCTTTCCCAAATAGAAACAGTCATCTCAGGAAGCAGTTGAGATGTTCAAACAGAACCTGTATGACAACTTGTTAGCAATGCTGCAGAGTAAGTTCTTATTTTAAGCACTAGCACTGGCCTAGATCACTTTCAAGACCTTACCTTCAAACATCAGATCCCCTGTTATTATGAATATAAAGTTCTGTTAGCCCAGTGATTCCCAAAGTGGGTGCCATCGCCCCCTTGTGGGTGCTGCAGCAAACCAGGAGGGTGGTGATAGCCACAGGTGCATTTATCTTTACTATTAATTGCTATTAAATTTTAAAAAAAATTAATTTCCAAGGGGCTAAGTAATATTTTTTCTGGAAAGGGGGCGGTAGGCCAAAATAGTTTGGGAACCACTGTGTTACAGGATGTGATAGAATATTCAGCATGAAAATTTGTAAGTCATTTCAAAAGAGAAAGAACTAAATGAAGTTTATGGTACTGTAATGAATTGGTCCATTGTTAGGGGAATGTGATTTTTTATAAAGAGACAAGATTTTCACATTCATTGGCTCCAGCAGAAGATACTGCCCTCTGAGGAAGATAGAATTAGGGTTTTTTTAGAGAAATTTTAGTTAGAATTGGGATCTGGGGTATAGGTACAAGCTTTCACTTTCCTCATTCCTATTTCCTATTCTTATTTCCTAATAAAAAAAAAACCCTACCAAAGCATCTTGGGAATGATGTTAATTATTGTAGAAGTTATGGTTCATGCCTGGATATCCCCAAATGATTGAAAGTAAAAGGAATACCCAATGCATAGTTTAATCAGATAGAGGACATTTACTCCCCCACCCAAATCCTAGAAGTATTACAATGTACATTAATAGAACAATTAGAAGAGAATTTAGTAATATCACCAAAGGTATGCTTTCCTTGAAGGCAAACATTTAAGTCTCAATAAGTGAAAAAAATAGTTTTAAAAGGAGGCTCATTTTTATATTTTATCTCATTTAACATTGTCTGATCCATTCTGTGTATAGCCTGCCAGGAAAGCATATCAACTTGGCCAGTCTTTCTTCCATGGGTCTTTCTTTGATACAGGACCTTTTCTGTCCTTCAGTCATTTCTATTACTCTGACAAAAGTCATTCTTGACAAGTCAGATAATACTTCTCCTGATAGTGATGTCACCATTGCCACATGAAAGGGGCAGAATGTGACAAGGACCAAAGCATAAGTTTATCTACTTGGGAACCACAAAAAAGCATCACTTACATAAATGGAATTATAATAGTGCCTTGGGAAGAAAAAAGAATCTATATCTTCCCCACCCCTCATTGATGTCACATCTTGTCCCTTTGAGATCTTCAGTCAAGAGAATACCAACCAGAAACTATCTTCTGCCTTTTAGAAGTTCCCTTAACTCCTCAATTCTAGCATCTCAGCAGCCAATCAAGGGTAACAACTCATATATGGCTGGAACTTTGGCATCAAAATTGCTTTGTAGTCTACCATTGTGGTGAAATGGTAACTGAACTAGGGAATGGGGACTAGTGAACAAGGGTAAAGAGAGGAAGACGGTTACATTATAATAGCATGAGCCTGGCATGTAATACTTAATACTTTAAAAATACTTAAATTAAATACTTAAAAAATACTTTAAAATATTTAATAATTGTTTATTGACAGTTGACTCACTGTATATCAAATGACTATGAATAACATAAATGTGTGAAATAATGATCAATTTAGTAGATATTTAGTGAGTACAATTTACATGCAAGTGGTATGTTAGACCCTGCTTGGGATAAGAAAATTGAGAAAAGTAAATAAATAACTGAAACATCAGGAATGATATATGGTAACTGTCAGGAGAGAACTATACCCAAAGTGATTGGGGAGTTCAAAAGACAGAAAGATAATTTTTTTCCTTTTACTTTCCTATTGCCACAAGTCTTGCTTATTGTTTGGCTAGCTGAGGTGGGCTGATGAACCGATAAACCATCACAAAGATAAATCTGGCTGACAAATAACGTGAACTGTCAATCTTTCAGGAACACAGACCAACAAAATTCTATTGTTTCTATTCTAAAGCAGAGTCCTAACTGAGAACAAATCTTTTAATATTGATTTGGCTGCAGTGAAAGCAGAGATACATTTTTTCCTTCAATTTTAGTTTGTACCTTTAACAACATTTTGCAATAAGAGTGCTCTCTCAGTTCCGAAGGGTTGATGTCTTTTATAGATTTTTCCTGTTCCATTTTGTTTTCTCTTGTTTATTGAATTGAGAGGTGGCGTCATCACTAAATGCAGTAGAGTTGTTCTATTCAACTCTAAGTTCTTAAAAATTCATTGGTACATTTAGTCTTTTGTGAAAGCAACCTACCTGCTAATCCTTTTTTTTTTTTAATTCAAAGGCTGGTATTCATTATTGCAATATTTAATATTTATAACCATTAGAAATCAATTAATCTAAATGGAGATTCAATTATAATCCTATGCTGAAATAATAGAAACATAATGTACAAAATGTGGGAGGCAATAGCCCTATACAGTTTGTTGAGACCACATCTTAATTATTGCAGCCAATTCTGGGCACAAGACTCTGCTTCTGACTTCCCTTCTCTCGAATCCATCCTCCACCAAATAATCTTCCTAAGATTATCAAAATAATATGCCTGAAGTGCAATTTAATCATGTAATTCAAAATTCATCAATTTGTCGGTATTTCTCTTACTTTCCCCTCCTAGGACCAAGAAGAAAATATCTTTCCCTCATAAGATGTTCAAAAATATCCAGTGTCTCCCTATTGCCTCTAGAATAAAATACAATACAAGCTACTCAGTTTGAAAGTTAAGATCCCTTATTATATATTAGTTCCTTACATGAACTCTATCTTTCACACTGGGCTACAGTTTCTTGAAATCAGAATTTCATCTCCACTCTTCTAACCTCTGTGCATCCAAACTACCTCCTTTATCTAGAAGTCCCAGAATTGTTTTCTTCCTTCAAGGAATAGCTTAAATGTCACTTCCTATATAAAGTCACCCCAATTCCTCAAGTGCCAGTCTTCTCTGACTTTGCAAATTATCTTTTACTGCATTCATTTGTCAACATGTTATGTTTCCCAGTGGAGTGCAAGATCCACAAAGGAAATTTTGCCTTTGAAAAGCTTTAATCTAAAACATTAACTTCAATGGCATTTAAAGTTTAGGACATTTGACCTCTTGGAAAGTCTTACTAGCTATTTGAGTCTGGGCAAGTCGCTTAAGCTCAACATGTCTAAATTTCCTTAGCTGAAAAAAGAAGGGAATAAACTAGATGGTCTCTAATTTCTCTTCCATCTCTAAATTTCTATGCATTTCTTCAGTTTTTTGAAGGATATTGGCAGAAATTCTTCCTGAAGTTGGAGATGAGGATGGTGAGGAATCTGATGACCCTTCCTTATATTGTCGTGGTTCATCTTTTATTTTTGAAGGAGACCAATGATATCATGGTGAGTGATGTCTTGACTCTCCAGTGAATTGGATTTTAGTGAATCAGCCTTACTTTTCTTCTAGTCATTGAAATCTAGTGACATGACAAAGACTAAGACAACTGGAAAGGGCCTGGGTCGCAGTGTATCACCTTGGCATCATCACTTTCTAAGAATTTCACAACACTTTTTTCTATCTTCTTCATGATTGGTGGAACAAATTATTTTCATACTCCCATTCCCCTGGGAGACATTTTTACATATTTGTGGTAGCCATCTCCCAAACCACCAACAGATTTAAAGCCTATCCCCAACCTGATTTAGCCGGTCTGCCAAGATGGTTTTAACTGGGGTGTGACTGCTGTGCATGCTATGACTTCTTGGAGTCAAAGGTGAGAGGATTAACTGAAAGAACTGGGGGAGGTTAGTATGGAAGTAGGGCATAGTTATATTCATATTTGAAGGGCTCTTATGAGGAAAAGATATTTTCTTCTTGGTCCCAGGAGGGAGTACTTATAAATGCCATCCTTGTTGTTTTTGTTATGTGTAGTGTGTAATTAGAATTTTGTACCCCAAGACTCTGTTTCCCAGAATCCCACTTTTGTCCTCACATCACATCCTTACATTTCGGTGATAAAGTTTCTGTAACCCTACTGCCTCTTCTCTTCCCTCTCACCTCTTAGGAGGGCAGGGAAAAAACTTCTCTTTACTCAAGTTCTTTCTATTTCCTCTACTTCAAGTAATTATTAATAAATCTTATATAATACTTGTAGTTATTGGTTATTAATTTTAATCTTATAGTAACAGTTTTGAGTTTGACATAAGGAAAATTAAAAAAATAATAATTTGATCCATTAGAGTAGCTAGGTAAAAGTGGATAGAGCACCAGACTGGAGTCAGGAGGACTTGGGTTCAGATTTGATCTCAGACTCTTCTTAGCTGTGTGACCCAAGGCAAGTCACTTAAGTCTGATTGCCTAGCCTGTGCTGTTCTTCTGTCTTAGAATTCATACTAACACAGAAGGTAAGGGTTTAAAAAATGAAATGAAACAAAACTAGAGAAATATAAAATAGAATGAGCTCCTTCTACAGGTAGTAGGAGTAAACCTTATTAGGGATCTTTCTAGTAGGTGATTAATAACTAATTTAATTGAAGAAGATGAAGGTCAGGTCAAATTGAACTAGAATATTTCTGAAGTTCTTTTACACAACTCTGAAATATCAGGTATGTGTGAAGTTCTGTAAGTTGGACCAAAAATAGTTTGTGTTACTCCAGAAAATATACTAAAGTAGTCCAAGCTTTAAAAGTACTGCACTAGCCTAGGACATTTTCTTTCATATGTTTTAGACACTCTCATTTGTAAAGAGAAAGATGTCTGACATTCCACTTTCTCTAGAAGATCAGGTATCGTGGTGTTGTTGAAAGTGTTGCATAGGGGCAGTTAGGGAGACATTTTCTGGCTATGTGACAAATCACTTAGCCCTAATTTTCTGGCCCTTGCCACTCTTCTGTCTTGGAATTGATACTAAGGCAGAATATAAGAATTTCAAAATTGGAAAGAATGTGTGGGATAGAGATGCCAAAGAGAAGACCTAGGTTTAAAATCCAACTGATACTAGCCATCACTGCACAAGGAGACAAAGATACAGAGACTCTAACAGAGACACACAGAGAGACAGAGAGGTTCAGAGAGAAAGAAACACAGACAGACACATTGTTATACTCAGTGGTCTTTTCTCAGTGATTTTTATCATATGTAGAGCATTTAGAGGTTTTGTTCCTTACCATCTTTCTTCTTGGGTCTCTTGGATCATTGTAATTCCCTTCTCTTTTTTCTTTTCTTTTTCTTTTTCCTACTGGTTCCTCTTTTTTCCTTCTGCCCCTTTTTCTTTTCCATCATTTTTGGTTCTCGTTCTTTTTTTTTCTCTTCATTTTATATACTCTATGCTCTCTCCTTCATGTGATTTCATCCACTCCCTTTGATTTTGCTATCACCTCAGTATGGATGACTTCCTATCTAAATGGCCTCCCTTACCTCAACACCAGATTCACATTACAAACTGTTATTGCATGGATCTGCATGGACACCCAGTCAGTGACTCATGCTTAAAATCCTCCCAAATTAAATTTCTCTAAACTCAGTTTCTCCTCTTGACTTCTCTCATCTCTTTTATAGAAACTTTCTCCTAGTTGCTGCAGCTGGAGAACTGATAATTATTATCAGAACAGCTGGGGCACAATGGATAGAGAACAAATCTGGAGTCAGGAGGACATGAGTTCAAATCCAGTCTCAGACACTTATTAACTGTGTAACCCTGGTCAAGTCATTTAATCAATTTTGCCACAGTTTCTTCATTTGTAAAAATTGAACTGGAGAAAGAGGTGGCAAATTGATCTAGGACCCTTTCCAAGAAAACCTCAAATGAGATCACAAAGAGACTGACATGATATATACCAAAAAAAAAAAGTCATGAATGAATGAGAAAAAATTAATTTAGGACTAAGTGCTATATACAGCTGAGTGTTATACTAAGCACCATCAAGGCACAAATACAAACAGGAGCTCCCTCAAGGAATTTGCATTCTGGAAAATATATATGTATATATATGTATATATANTTATCAGAACAGCTGGGGCACAATGGATAGAGAACAAATCTGGAGTCAGGAGGACATGAGTTCAAATCCAGTCTCAGACACTTATTAACTGTGTAACCCTGGTCAAGTCATTTAATCAATTTTGCCACAGTTTCTTAATTTGTAAAAATTGAACTGGAGAAAGAGGTGGCAAATTGATCTAGGACCCTTTCCAAGAAAACCTCAAATGAGATCACAAAGAGACTGACATGATATATACCAAAAAAAAAAAAGTCATGAATGAATGAGAAAAAATTAATTTAGGACTAAGTGCTATATACAGCTGAGTGTTATACTAAGCACCATCAAGGCACAAATACAAACAGGAGCTCCCTCAAGGAATTTGCATTCTGGAAAATATATATGTATATATATATATATAAATTAAATTAATATATATAAATTAAAAATGCATTTATATATGTATATAAATGTATTTTTTTGGAAAGTTACAGGGCTGTTGTCATTTTTTACTTCTCCTTTCCCAGTTTCCTCTCTTTGAAATGATTTATGAGTCTTATAAATTTTATCTCCTTCATATTAACCATATTCATCTTTCTTTGGAATCTTCCTTCATCATTGCCACCACCCTAAATTTAGACTCTCATTTTCTCTCAGGTGAACTATTTCAATAGCTTCTGAGTACATGTTGTTCTCTTCAGATTCTCCCACTTCCAAATCATCCTGCATATATTTAGCTGCATAATTAATTCTATTAATGAATAGTAAACATGTATTTCTCTTGGCTCATAAACCTTCAAGGAATCCTCAGTATCTAAATCCTTAACTTCATATACAAAGCCTACAAGACAGCTCCAATCTACCTCTAGTTTTATCTTACATTATTGTCCTTCAAGCAAAATATTCCTGCTTTGTGCAAATTAAAACTATTCCCCTTTTCTCTGTCATACCCTGCATTAACTTAATTTTGTGCCTTTGATTAGAAGGTTCCCAATCCCTGATGCCTTTCCTCCACATCTCTAATAGTTCACATCCACATTCACATCCTTCTTGTCAGTTTAAATTCTATTCTTTTGTGAAACCTCTCCTATTGTCAATGTTAAGTGATTCCTACTTTTCTTTTTTTATTTTCCTGACACTTATTTTTTTGTCCCTATTCTATTTAAATTCACCTTCTTTTTTGGATTTTTATCTATTTGCCAACATATTCTTTTCCCCTTAGTAGATCTTAAGTTCTTTTAGGACTAGAATGACAAATTATTGAGACATCACTGTGTTTTCCTCAGTGTTTAACATTGTGATTTGTACGTATAATGTTCTCAATGAATCTTTGTAGACTTTAATCAAACTTTGAAATACGAAGAACTTTATTTTAACATATGCCTACACCCACCAGCAAATGGAAGTGTCCATTTGATTTGCTTATTGAGATATATGGTAAGAGAAAAACTAAATAAAGGTGCCTGGATTATTCAGGATATAGAATTAAAATTTTCACTACTTAGATAATGTTTCAATTATTTTATTCAGTTTCCTAATATAAATTTTAGGTTGTAAACAGCTTGTGTAAGACTGATAATCACTTCACAATAAAGTTATAACATATTATTTATGTATAGAAGCAAATGGAGAGTTTCCAAAAGAAATGGATTATCTAGACCCAAATACTCCTTCATATTGCACAATGGCAGAAAAAAATGAAGTAAGGCATTTGAATTCATTTTATTAGTTCAAATTAATTCCTTGACCAGAATTTCCTTGAAAAATAAATTAGTAGTTTCTCCTATGGAAAAATGTAGGAATGGTTTCTGGTCATAAGATTGTGAATAGAAGCTCAAGTTAATTAAATTAAATACGGGTAAACTTTTATAAGATTTTACTAAAAGTGCTAACTGTGTAAGTATATACAATTAAATGAAAACTGCTAAAGATATGTCTAAAGAGGGAGAACTTAACATGTAGCTTTAAATTTAAAATAGAAATAAAACACAACACAAGACCCATCTTCTTACTATAATTGAAACATAAAAGGAGGTAGATTGGGGAAGGAACATATGACTCTAGACTCAGAAAGCATTAAATTCACCTCTTGACCATAAATTGAGAATTATAACCACAGATCTCTATAGTGTACATTCAGAATTTGACAACATGGTCAGAAAGGAATACCCTAGAGAAGGAAAAAATGAGTCAGAATTGCCCCAATGAGCTGAACTTTCCCTTAAATCAGAAATAGAAAGATCTGGTAGCATCTGAAGATGAAAAAATGTTTATTCATTTTCCTGATTTTCATCTTAATGGGGGGAAAGAGAACAATAGTTCAGCTTTTTGGAAAGTTATCTAGAAAATATATATCAGAGAGCTAAGGAGAGACCAATTGAGTAATAAATTCACAGTTAAAAATGTCTCTACAGACTTAAAGATAGGTTAAAAAATATGTAAAGGTCCTAAGTTATCACAAGCTGTTTTTACAACTTTGCAGTGTCATAGAGGTGCCGCATCTCTAATTTCCATATCTTGGGTTTTTTTCACTTCTTTTTCTATTATATCTCTAAATACTTCCCACACAAATCTCATGAGGACAATGAAAACAGAATTGGTCTAGTCCTTGCTCTATTGCCACCATCAGACCTTATGCTCTTCCATCATTTTAACACAACCTCTCATTTGAAACTTACCTCCAGGACTATTGCCCCCTTTTCCTGATTGTGGCTCTTATCTGTCAGTCTTTCTGGTCACTTTCTCATCTTTTATTCATAACTTTTGCACCTTGTTCACAACCTTTCTATCTCCTTTCCTCTGCCAGAAATTTTACTCTATATGTGTTGATGATCTTTCTAACACTTTTTCCTCACAGATACTTACTTGTTCTCTCATGGTCTCTTATTTGTGCTACCTAACACTCATTATCACTTGAAATTACTCTCAAATCTCAAACTCTGACCTCTAAATATTTTATTCTTTCTTATTTCCCCATGCTTCATTTAGTCAATATTTATTCTTTGCCCTTGCCATGATATCCAGTCCTTTGAATTTTCTGCCATTTTGTAGGCTATCATTATTATGGATTTACATTTTTCTCACCCCAATCTTGATTCTGTGGCCAGCCACTTTCCCAGCTGCTTCCTGACTACCTTACTTTATTTGATTTAAAAAAATTCCAGATTAAATTTCTGTACAATTTTTAATATTTATTTTCTGATATTTTTGTAATCCATATTTTCTCCCTCTGTCCTATCCCTCTCCCTCAAGGCAGATGATATGTTTATCATATGTTTATCATATAATGCATATTTCCCTTGTTGTGAAACATAATACATATTACTTACATTCGGGAAAAGTTCTTGGAGGAAAAAAAGTAAAGATTGGTATGTTTCTCTTTGTACATTTTATGTTCATTATATGAGCTTCAACTAGGTCTAAATGAAAGTAATAAAATAATGGTTTTATTTATCTGGTATAGGCTTTCCATTGTCTTCCAACAAGAAGTATTCCAATTCTTTTTTTTTTCTTTTCTCTATCCCTCAGTTTCTCTTTTAATCTCAGCTGACCTTCCCCTTACTTTTTTGAGATTGAAATCTTGATAAAAACTCCCCAATTTCTCATATAACCTTTCACTTTACTTGTTTGATCTTCATTTCATTTAATATTAGAGGAAGAAGGAAACCTCTTTAATAGATCTAATCCCTCCACTTGCATCCTATCTTTGCAGATTTTCTCTGTAACTTTATTCTATCAGTAATCCCTTCTAGATATTCCATGAAGCTTTAGACTCTTCTGATCTATAAAAATGATCTGGTCCCACCAATCTAAAACAAAACACAGGAAAAATTCTTACACCTATCATTACTTCAAGAAATCACATCATAGTTTCACATCATCATATTACTTTTTTTTTTGCTTTAATACTAATATGTTTTTAAATTTCTTATAGTTGTATTCTTGACTCCTTTTTATATACCAGTCCTGTCCCCTTAAATCCTCCTACCCCCACCTGAATCTTCCTTTGTAACAAAAGAAAAAAATAACATTTAAAGAGGACCAAGTGACATGACTACCCCATTTTAGAATGTATATTATTTCTATGTGTAGTCACTTTTCCAATGAGATGAGTTTCTTTACCAGCTTTCTAGATTGTTTCAATTCAGTGAGGTGTGATTGATTTTTAGTGTCATTGTACACATCATTATAGTCATTGTGTCAATTACTCTTTTGTCATGTTTTTTCCCCTCTGCATCACTTAATTACAAATCTTTCCATGATTTTTAAAATTTCTTAGATTTGTTATTTATCACATAAGGACAAGATTTCATTCTACACCTATGCCACAATTTGTTTAGTCACTATCTAATTGATTTGTACTATCTTTGTTTCTAGTTTTTGTTTTTGTTTTTTGCTACCACAAAGTGTGGTATGGGGGAAAATAGAGCTCACAATTATTTCATTAAATCTTGATGGAATAATAATAAACCAATTTTTAGTGGCCTAATGTTAGAAAGTTCCCCCCCCCATGCAAGTTTTTAGAAAAGTAGATGGTCTCATTCACTGTTGTAACAACTACTTCTTCTTGGATGAGAGACCCTGAAGTGTCATCTAAAAGGTTATTTTTCACAAATGCAAAAATTCCTGTCACTTCCCTTTGTCTTTTGCCTTTGAACAGAATTTTTTTATTCTAACAATAGATCCTACTACTTGCATCCTAAATTCCTTCCTTTTCTCCCCCTACTTGATTGATCCCCACTTTCTCTACCCCTGTCCCATGTCCCATTTAACTATGTATTCTGAGTTGACACAGAATGCAACTAGTTGGCTATAAAGGAGCTTGAAAGTTTACAAAAACAAAATTTGTACCCCAGGAATTTTATTTGACTTTCTATAGAGCAAATTCCTTAGCATTTAATAAATCTCTTATTTTCAGCTTAACCTCTAGTTTTTGACCCACAATCACTAGATATCTTTCCATCTTCCCATAAGTATGCCTCTTCCAAGGGACTGAGAAAATTCCCTGACAGTAAAAATTGATACTTTGTTATATATTCATTTCCACACCTTCAGAAAGTCTTTATCAACTCATTGCTATATTCCTCATTCATTTATCAGGCTCTTGAAATGTAGTGCTTGACCTGACTTTTACAGTTAAAAATTCTCCCCCAGAGCATGTGACCTTTGAGAGCAGCTAAATCTTGTAGTCTTTTTTCTTCTTGTTTTCATCTTCTTTGACCTCTTTGTTTGCATTTAAAATTATAGTTAACTATCCTCAGTGATGACCTCTAATCCCTTGACTATCATGACTTGACACTTTCATGAATCTTCCACCTCTCACACTTACCTTTATCTTTTGCTAGAGATCCTTATCTTCCTTTTGCCTTTAAATGCATTTGTCCTCCAAGGTTCTCTTTTCTTTCTGAATTTTCTCTTTTGATGATCTTATATGATCCCAAGTATAACTCCAAGTATGATTCTGTGCAGAGAATTCCCAAATCTCTCTACAGAGTTTTGGTTTCATCTTTTCAATTGTCTTTATAATAAATACTATTTATATATACATATATGCTTACAAATACTATTTATGCTAAATATTTCAGATTCATCATGTCCAAAACTGAAGATAACTTTTCCTTCAAAACCACTCCCTTCACAATCTCTCTGTATGTTGATTGTACCACCAACCCTTCCAACTCATCCAAGATTTTTACTAGAGTCATCTTTGATGCTTTCATCTCCCTTATCCCACACATTACATGAATCCCTTACTTCCTATACCTTATCTGATGTTGCTATATCTCAAGTTGTTTCTGCACATCTTTTCTCAAATTCAGTTGTGAATTCCTTGAGAATTAGATCTGTCATATCACCCTTTCTATTATCAACACTTTGCACAATGTCTAATTGCTCAGTTTAATTGGTCATATAAAAAAAAAGAAAAGTACAGCTATCATTTAAATATCTGTATTCATTGGGGAGGATGAACAATATTCTGAATAATAATCCAGTTTTCCAGATATTTTAGAGATTAACCATTTAAACACAAACTTTTTAACTTTTTAATGATTTTGAATGAAAATCTCAAGTAAATTATTTGCACACTTCCTTGTTATCTTAAATAAAATATATTAAGAACTGACTTTTTGCTAATTGCTCAAATAAGGGTGATGACTATAACTTATTGTGTTCTAATACTATGATGCCCTAAGTTCTTACTGGACTTCATAAAACTGCCTCACATAGGTAAAGATTTTCTAAGCACAGATTTAAATTACTATACATCCTGACTTCATGTGCCAGAATTTCAGAGAATTTTTGTTTTTTCCTTTGTAGTTAACTTGTCAGTTGCTAGCTTGGAAAGTAACTGTAATGTAGTGGAAAGAATGAAGAACTTGAAGCCAAAAGACTTGGTTCACCTCCCAGCTGATTTTTACTAACTATTTGACTGTGGAAAAGTTAGATGACTGTCCTGAACATTGGCTTCCTTCTCTCTAAATTGGGGATAATACTTACAGTACTTAGCTTATAAATGTTATCTTTGATTTTCCTCTCTCTTAAACCTCTCATATCTAGTTATCAACCCTTGTTAATTCTAGTTTTACAAAATCTCTTGCATCCTCTTCGCTTTATTCCCATATCCCACTACTCTCAAATAAACCCTATTATTTCTTCTCTGGATTATTGCTATTATCTCCACACAGAGTTTATTTCCTCTTCCCTCTTTATTGTCTCTTATTTCCCCTATATTATATCTTTTATACTACAGAATTTGCAGAATAAAATTACTTATGCATAAATTTGGTTGTCATTTGTTTGCAATGTTCTTTAATGGTTCACTATCATCTACTGAGTGAAGTTTCACTGCATTGCTTGATATTTAAGGTCCTTTGAAGCCAAGATGGTAGAGTAATCCAGAGCAACTCTTTGCCACCATGAGAATCCTCTCCAACCAAGATTAAAATATCACCACAAAAGAAATACAGGAGTGAAAGAACCAACAAGGAGACAAGAGTGAAACAACTCTCAAAAAAAGAAAAACCCAAAAGCTCAGGGTGGAGCTCCAAGACAGGACAAGCAAGGGCAAGCCTGACTTCATCAAGTACACAGTCAGACCAAAACCTTGAACCTAAGCCTGGGGCTAGAATTTGATCAGCCCTTGACCTGATCAAGATCAAAAACTTACACCTAAGCCTGAGGCAAGTCTTTAAGCTTTCAGAATCTCAAGGGTCAATTGAATCAGCAGTTCGAGAAGGCTCTTGGAAGCTCTCAGCCCTCAGACCATTATATCATCTCCCCAAGACTACCTATATTTAGATAGGAAAAATGAGCAAGCAACAAAAAAAGCACCTAACTAAAGAATTTCTATGGAGACAAAGAACAAAGTAGAGACACAGAAGGGGACAGAGAAAGCAAAGGAAAACATGCAATGTCCAAAAGAAAAATATGGATTGGACATAGATTCTGGAAGAAGTCGAAAACGTCTTCAAAAACAAATTAAGAGAAGTGGGAAAGAGAAATGAAAGTGATGCAAGGAGAAATGAAAGTGATGCAAGGAGAACCAAAAACTGACAGAGGAGAATTGGGCCTTTAAAACTCAGAATTGGCCATATAGAAACAAATGATTTCATCAGAAATCAAGAAACAATAAAGCAGAATCAAGAAAAAAAAACAGAGGAAAATATGAAATATCTCATTGAAAAAAACAAGTGACCTAGAAAATAGATCTAGCTGAGATATTTTGAGAATTATTGGAC
Source organism: Gracilinanus agilis (assembly GCF_016433145.1). NCBI lineage: Eukaryota > Metazoa > Chordata > Mammalia > Didelphimorphia > Didelphidae > Gracilinanus > Gracilinanus agilis. The sequence goes on from NC_058130.1 coordinate 325,927,894, forward strand.
TACTGAAAGCCATGGTCACGAAAAAACCTTGGACATCACACTATAAGAAATTATCTCAGAAAACCAGAGATCCTCACACAAGAAAATAAAATTGAAATTAAAAGAATTCACAGATCATCTCCAGAAAGAAATCCTCAAATGACAACTTCCAGGAATATAATAGCTAAATTAAAGAGCCACCAAGCCAAGGGAAAAAATACTTCAAGCAGCCAGAAAGAAACCATTCAAATACCATGGAGTTGCAATCAGGATCACACAGGACCTAATGGCTTCTGCATTAAAGGACTGAAAGGCATGGAATATGATATTCAGGAAGGCAAAAGATTTGAGTTTGCAATCCAGAGTTACCTGTTCATCAAAACTGAATATATATGGGAAAAAATGAACATTCAATAAGATAGAAGATTTCCAAGAATTCCTGAGGAATAAGTCACACCTAAACAAAAAATGTGAAGGCCAAATATGAGACATAAGAGAAGCTCAAAAAAGGTAAATAAGAGAGAGAAAATTTAAGGGACTCATCAAAGTTAAAATGTTTATATGTCTACATTTAAAGAGGATATCTGTAATTCACAAAGATATTTAAGATCATTCAAAGACTGGAACACACCTACCTTTCTAGCCTTATCATATTTTACTCTCTCCACAAACTCTGTACTCCAGACACTGGTATTACTTATTCTTTTGGACACATATTGTGCTTTCTTACATTCATCCTTTTGTTTTTACCATTTTATGTTGTAATTTTATCTTCATCTGTCAAGTAAGTATGCATTCTTTGACATTTAAACTCTAACCTCTTCTTTAAATCCTAATTCAAATGACACATTTACATACAAATTCTTTGTCATTAATTCCATTCCCTCTCAGACCATATAGCATTATTTTGCAATTTCCAAATCCACTTATTTAATATTGTGCATTATGCTTACTTATTTTGTTATTCTATAAGCTCAATGAAGGAAGGGACATTTTTTTTGAAGTCTCTCATCTGCCTCAGCTCCTTGCCTATTGTTCCATCATCATAAAAATTGAGTATTTTTTTTGTTCTTTCCCTCTTCCCCAAGTCCCCCTGACCCCTCCTTAGCCAATGCACCATTCCACTGGGTTTTACATGTATCATTGACCTAATTCCATATTATTGATAGTTGGACTAGAGTTATCATTTAGTATCTTCATCCCCAATAATATCCCCATCAGCCCATGTGTATGTGTTCAAGAAATTGTTTTTCTTCTGTGTTTCTCCTCCCACAGTTCTTCCTCTGAATGTGGCTAGTTTTCTTTCTCATAAGTCCCTCAGCCTTGCTGCTAGTAGAGAAGTCTGTTATGTTCGATTGTACCACAGTGTATCAGTCTCTGTGTACAATGTTCTTCTGGTTTTGCTCCTTTTACTTCGCATAAAATTGAGTATTTTTTAAATTGTTACTTATGTTGTTACCATTTTCCTAATTCCTATCTGCTTATTCAACTCTTCTATGAGAAAAGCAAATAACCAGAAATGTTATGTTAATCTTAAGTTTCCTCATCTGTAATGTGGAATTACTTTACCTATCTCAAGTGGGACTATTTCATATACCCTAAAATGTGATTATGAAGATAAAATGAAATTCTTTCTCATTTGTGCTGTGCTATAAAGGTATTAAATATTATATTAGAATTGTTTGTACAACAGTAAAAGGCTTCTGAAAGAGAGCTTGAGAAGTATTCCTATTAGAGGATCAATATGATATATTGAACTTATATTCAGGAAACTTGTATTTTAATCTTGGCTCTGATACTTGCAATGTACTTGTGGCAATATCATTTACCCTTACTCATTTTCAATTTTTAGTTAGTTGTTAAATGGTATCTAACATAGAACATCTGCTTAACAAATGCTTTATGGAACTGAATGAGTGAATGAATGTATGTTTTTTACTTCATTCATTGTGCTTTGCCTCCTCTTTATGGGGCACTATTTCTATTTGATCAACAAACAAGTATGAAGACAAGTTCATAGCATTATAACAAGATTTATAACTAGCCACAACCTTAGTGATAATCAAGTTTAATCCCTATAAGCAAGGGAATTGAAACACAGAGAAATGACATTATTTTCCTACGTATATAATGCATGTTTTCAGCCTTTAAAAGATGCTCAGAATCGTTGGAAGATGGTTACACCTAAATGGTTTCATAATCTCATTATTATGGGTAATTTATTCATTCATATCATAGCTTAACTTCTAATCTTGTACAATTCTGCCTATGACCCTTAATTCCTCTGCGGTATACCTGCAAATACACTAAATGTCATAATTTAGGAAAAAGAATATATCCACACAGAATGATTCAGAATAATAGATAACATAAAAAGTCAGTGAGATTACAAATAAAAAGTCAGCTTCAAAGTCAGGAATCCCTGGGTCCAACTATCACATCTTTTACATACTTTGTGACTCTAGAAAATTTACTTGACTTCATGAATTAAGAAAACTTATTTTACAATATTGTTTGGGGGCAGCTAGGTAGCTCAGTGGATTGAGAGCCAGACCTAAAGATGGGAGGTTCTAGGTTCAAATCTGGCCTCAGCCACTTCCCAGCTGTGTGACCCTGGGCAAGTCACTTGACCCCCATTGCCTAGCCCCTCTTCTGCCTTGGAGCCAATACACAGTATTGACTCCAAGATGTAAGGTAAGGTTTGTTTTTTTTTTTTTTAAATATATTATTTGAGGGGCAGCTGGGTAGCTCAGTGGAGTGAGAGCCAGGCCTAGAGACAGGAGGTTCTAGGTTCAAATCTGGCCTCAGCCACTTCCCAGCTGTGTGACCCTGGGCAAGTCACTTGACCCCCATTGCCCACCCTTACCAATCTTCCACCTATGAGGCAATACACCGAAGTACAAGGGTTTAAAAAAATATATATTATTTGATAATTTTTTTTTCCTTTTAGGTCACCTGAATTTCCAAATATATCCTTCCCCACTTACTTACCTAAAAAGCAGCAGGGGTGTACTCCTGGTTTCTGCTCAAATTGGCTTAAAAGTCTAATGCTAAATTTAGAGTATGACAATATACACCTCAGAAATCAGCAGATGCTACAAATTAGAGCTACAAATATTATTTAGTTGATTGTTTAGACTGAAGAAACCTTTGGAGAAAGTGTTAATGTAAATTAAGTTTTAGAATATATTATGGGTATATTTTCCCCAAAGAGTTGGTTGTTAAACATTTACCAACAGTCTGCTGCCAATAAGTCATCCCTTTGATTGTAGAGCTAAAAAAGAAAAAGAAAAACAAACCAGAAAAACTTGCCAATATACCACATAAGGTTGAAAATATATTCTGTGTTCAATACATATACTCTCAATCTCTTTGAGGAAGGGAAGAAAAAAGTAGATGCACTTTCTCTTTTTTTAGGATCAAGTTTGTTCATTATCATTACAAAATTTTAAGTGGTGCATTGTATTTTGAATTTTAGCCACTGAGTCCTAGACCATTTAGGTGTGAAGCAGAAGGAAAATTATACTTTGATTTCAAAGATATTACTTATCTATTTTTTTAAAATATTACATATAAACCTAAAACATACCATTTAAGATTTTTAAGGCAAACAATACAATGTATTTAGAGGCAAACATGATTAAAATATGTTAAATAAATAAGATATGTACAGTTATATAGCAGCATGTTTCTGAACAAATACTCTAAGTTAAATAGAAGAATATAAAAAATGTCAACATAACTTTATGGTAAAAAGGAAAATATTCATGAAAGAGCAATATTTTCACATTTTAGTGATATATAAATAATTGAGTTTAACATAGAAATAAGACAGAGAAAAAATATTTTAAAAACATACTGGAAAAAATGTACCTAATGCAACTTAATCAAAATGCATAAAAATAAGGAAAGAGGGAAAGGAAAAACTAGATTTATATCTTATCCAATATTATAAACTTTTTTAACTTTTAAAATTTATTACCAAATAATATCCATTCAAATGAATATTTCCTGGTGGAATTTTCTCATTTTATTCTATATTGATTCTGTAAACAGCAGGGTCATAAACTGCCTCAAATATTGAATTGGTATAAACCTTACAGCATGTTATGTAGCTAACTTGCCCCTTAAAAAAAGTTTTAACCTTGTTAACCTCTCTGAATTCTGCCTCCTGATTTGTGCTGAGGGTGATGTGACGCTAAGATCTCATTAACAATAAATTTTCAACTCAAGACAGTTCTTAGTAATAATTACCCAACAAGATAATGAAAACAGATTATATAGCTTATCCAAGCATAAAGAGTCAGAGAATAAAAGATGAGTAAAACAAACAAAACCCATATTTACAAAGTCAGAATAATTTTGATTGAACACTATGTTAATTCATTCCTTAAGCTTGATGATATTTTGGTTTCTGATGGAAAATTGAATTTTTCCTATTTGCCTTTTATTGTTTTCTGTAACCTTTGTTTATTGCCAGTGTCTCTAAGGATTAGTATATTATTTTGCTTTAGTCAGCCTTCACTTTCCTCTATTATGAGAAGAAATGATAATTTTTAAGATGATAAGTATCAGGAAAGGAGGGATTTTGGCTATGTGACACAATTACAGTTATTTGAAAAATGAAAAATTCAATCAATACAAGTCCACAAAAGAACAATTTTCAGTATTTTTGGTGAGCAAATATATTTCTTGACTTTTTTTAAGGCATATTTTCAGTGAAAAACAATAGGTTAGTAGATCAAATCCTGGATTTCAAATCACAAAGACTAGGTTTTACTTTGAGAGCTGATATTTGCTAGAAAAGTTACCTTAGAAAAGCCACTAAATTTCTCTAGATCTCAGAGCACACAATGGGTACACAATAAATTAGGAAACACTGCAAACCTTAAAGTACTATGTATATGTGCTTTGTTATTGATTTTACAAAAGGCTTACCATTGGCCATACGAAAAACAGGCCAGAATTCGTAGATCAAAAATTGATTATGCCTCATTCTGTCTCATGTTATTTATACCTTCTTTATAATAATTTAACTTCTGCTTCAGTTAAGTGTCTTGCAATGATTATGAGGTCACCAATGGAAAAGCAGATAGAGTGATGAATTTGAAGTCAATGAGTTTTGAGTTGAAATCTCCCATTAAGTTCTATGATCTTTGTTAACTTTATGCAAATCATTTAATCTTTCAACCTGTGAATGTGAAATCCCCTACCCCCTCATGATTACTTTAGTAATAGCAGTTTTTTTGTACAAAATCAGTTATTTTTTATCATAGATTTTAAACTTTTCTAAAAATAATCATTTTTAAAAGTCACATAGCTAGTATGATTCTTCTCCACTCCATCCTGTATTAGTGAAATTGTTGTCCAAATACAACCACGTGGTATCTGATTTTTACTTCATTTCTCCTTTGTTGGTTGATTTTATTGTACTTGATTCTTGGAATCAATCTGAAAAACTGTATTTTTAGCAACCAGTTTTTGATCTACATAAGGAGGCTACTCACAAGGGTTGGGGTCTTTGGTTGCTAACCAGAGACTGTCTTTGTTGTAAGGCAGGCCCTCTCTCAATAATAAACCTATTTCTTTTTTACCTTGAAGATTTGGTTTTATTTTTGCGTATGTGTGTTGGCTGAATTTTCATTATAAACCTGTCTTATGGGATTGTGTCAATCAAATGATGATATGATGGAAAATATTTTATGAAGTAAGATAACAATCTAGTACTTCATAAATCTTAATAGAATATAAATATTAGCTTTAATTATTACTTCTTCCTGGGAATGAATCCAATTTTCCCAAGTTTCCATTTGAGTCCATCTGTTTAGGATACTAGTACAAAGCTTGGGATATGATTCATCTCTACCATCTAATATTTAATAAGTTCTCTAATAATGATAAATAAACCATTTTTCTCTCCCCTGTCCCACATTTTTTCTATTCAATTAGAATAAGTTAATAGGCAAATTAGATAAAGGAGACCCTGAATTGATAGATATTGCTAATGAATTTGAATTTATTTTGCATGTCACATAGAAAAGGGACTTGGATACTCTGCTTTTGAGTTACAAAATCCAGAGTCCAGAAGTCTCAAACCAAACCATCAAATAAGGTATCAGAGGCCTCTGGGTTAAGATGGCGGCAGAGTAAAAACCAGCTGCTTAACCTCTCCTAACTGAAACATATAGGACTCCTCAAGGGGACATAAAAACAAATCCAGATGAATGAAGGGACCCCACAACAGGGCACAGCAATGAAGGTACGTGGGATCGGGGCATTTCCATGCTATAAAGGGGTGAAACAGCTCTACTAAAATGCAAGCTGAGCAACTCCCTCCCTCCCCCACACCACCTACAGGGCCAAAGCCAGTGCACAAGAATTAGAGCAAACTTGGGGCACCCATTAAGTCTTTGGCAGCTACCTGGGGTTACCAGGGCCTATTCCTGAAAGCAGCAAGACTTAAGACCCCAAGAGGCTAAAGAACGTGGGGACTTTGAACATAGACCCTGAGCTCAGGTTGCAACTGAGTGGGGACCCAGTGCAGAGGGGTATATGAATGTGGAAGCAGCTCCCTGAGACTGTTAAAGGAACTTCAGGCAGAGGAACAAGCAAGGGGACCACCAGGGGGCTTGACTCTGAAAATAACTAGACCTGAGACCTCAGGAGCCTAAGGAGTGCAGACAAACCCTGGATGTGAGGATAAAGCTGAGAGGGCACAGGGCTAACAATGGCAAGCCAGAGACAAGAACCCCAGAAGAGAAAGATCAAGAAGAAATTTTTAACACCTGACAACTTTTACACAGAGAAAATCCAGACAAAAGAGAAAAAAGCAGAGGAGAACAAACAAGTAATCATATCCAGACCTTCCCAAAAATATGAAAATTGGTCACAAGCTATTGAAGAGTTGAAATCTGAGATTAAGAGAAAGATGGTAGAGAACTGGCAAGAAAATAACAGTTTAAAAGGCAGAATTTAGCCATTAGAAAGTGAGGCTCAGAAATCAAATGAATCGATAAGCAAATTGAAGACCAGAAATGACCAGCTGGAAGCCTTGAAGAACCAAACAGACCAGATTCAAAAGGAAAACCAAAAGATTATAGCCGAAAACCAGTCTCTAAAGTCTAGAATTGGACAATTAGAAAAAGATGCCCACAAATCAAAAGAATTAGTAAGCAAATTGGAGACCAAATTCAAATAGCTGGAAAACAGGATAGACCAAATCAAAAAGGAAAATCAAAAGAATATGGTAGAAAACCAGTCTCTAAAGACAAGAATTGGGCAAGTAGAAGCCAATGATCTCTCAAGACAACAAGAACAAATAAAGCAAAGAGTGATAAAATAGAAGAAAACATTAAATATTTCACTGAGAAATTGACAGATCAAGAAAACAGGTCTAGAAGAGATAATTTGAGAATCATTGGTCTTCCTAAAAAAGCAGAAATTAATAGAAATTTGGACTCCATACTAAAGGAAATTATTCAGCAAAATTACCCTGAATTTCTACAAGAGGGCAATATGACATTGGAAGGATCCATAGATCACCCTCTACACTAAACCCTGAAAAGACAACCACCAAAAATATAATAGCCAAATTCAAGAGCTTCAAAGTAAAAGAAAAAATTTTACAAGAAGCCAGAAAGAGACAATTCAGATATCAAGAAGCACCAATCAGGATCACACAGGATCTGGCAGCCTCCACTCTACAAGACTACAAGGCTTGGAGTATGATATTCAGAAAGGCAAAAGAACTGGGTCTACAACCAAGGATCATCTACCCATCAAAACTGACTATATACTTCCAGGGGAAAGTCTGGGCATTCAACAAGATAGAAGATTTCCAAGTATTTGCACAGGAAAGACCAAGACTAAATGGAAAGTTCAATATCCAACCATAAAAACCAAGAGAAACATGAAAAAGTAAATAAGAAACAGAGGGGAAAAAAAAGAAAACTCTTATTTTTAAATTTGCCTCTTTAAGGGCTTCAAAAATATCTATTATTTGTATTCCTATATGGAGAAATATTATGTGTAATTCTCTGTAGTGAACTCTATTCACTATTATAGTATCCACTATTATAGTATTTAGAAGAATTATTCACAGGGAGAGGTTGGAGCACTAAATGGTCTAAGATGATAAGGGGGTGGGTGGGAAAGATGGGGGTGAATAGTAAAGGACACCAAGAGAAACTTGAATGAATAAGAAAAATAGGTTATTCTCTTACACACAAAAAGGGCATGGAAAGAGGAGGGGATGAATACTATTTTTAAGAAGGAAAGGAAGAGAGCATTAAGAGGTAATATTTAAACCTTATTCTCAGTGGAATTAACCCTGAGAGGGAAGAGTAGCTATATCCATTGAGATATAGAACTCTATCTAGCCCTACTGAGAAAATCAGAAGGGATAAACCAAGGGGAGCAGAGGAGTGGGGAGGTCAAAAAAGGGAGGGGAGGAGCAGGGAGAGGGAATACATTAGGCCTTAAAAATAAAAAGAGGGGAATAACAAGGGAGGGGGTAGAAAGGATAGTAAATCAAGGGAGGGGACAAGGGTTACTGGTTTAAAACAAATCACTGGTTTAAAAGAAAATAGCCTAAGAAGAAGGGATAGAACTAAGAGAGGATCCCAAAATGTAGTGAAATACACAACTGATAATTATAACTCCGAACGTGAATGGGATGATTGATTATACTAAATTAAAAAGCTTTTGTACAAACAAAAACAATGCAACCAAAATCAGAAGGGAAACAACAAATTGGGAAAAAATCTTTATAACAAAAAACTCTGACAGGGGTCTAATTACTCAAATATACAAGGAGTTAAATCAATTGTATAAAAAATCAAGCCATTCCCCAATTGATAAATGGGCAAGAGACATGAATAGGCAATTTTCAGATAAAGAAATCAAATCTATCAATAAGCACATGAGAAAGTGCTCTAAAACTCTAATAATTAGAGAAATGCAAATCAAAACAACTCTGAGGTACCACCTCACACATAGCAGATTGAATGAAATGAGAGAAGGGGAGAGTTATAAATGTTGGAGGGGATGTGGCCAAATTGGGACATTAATGCATTGCTGGTGGA
>NC_058130.1:325941402-325985974 GCF_016433145.1 Gracilinanus agilis
CCTTTGGGAATGTGACCCATCAATCCTGCTGGGGCAAAGAGAGAGGAGTTGTTGCATAGGTATGAAAAAATGAACAGTAAAGGGGAGGTAGATGGAAAATGAAGTGTTATATGTGGGAAACAGAAGGTGAGTCAGTTTGTTTGGTTCATAAGTGTAGAAGAGGGAATAGCATACAATGACCCTAGAAAGAGAAGTTAAAGTTGTGTTGCAAAGTACTTAAAAGATAAGAAAAGTTTGTTTTCACCCTTGAAAATATTAAGATTCATGAGAGTTGAGTGAGGAAGAATGAGATGTGGTCTGATCTGCCAGTCTGGTAACAATATGAATGGTTTAGGTTTGGGGAGGGAATTGAAGCAAACAGAACAATTTGGGAGACTATATGAGTGGAAGAAGGGAATAGATAAGAGAAATGTTATAAAAGTAAAAAAGTAGAAAAAAAAGATTTGGCAACTGACTGGACATGCAAAAATTTCAGACTGGGAGTTCCTTATATTAATGAAATGAGAAAGAGAGAGAGAGAGAGAGAGAGAGAGAAAGAGAGAGAGAGAGAGAGAGAGAGAGAGAGAGAGAGAGAGAGAGAGAGAGATGTGCTTGTTGATTGGTCATTGTCCGTTATACTGAAAAGAGGATCATCAAAGTGACATCACTTTTTCATTTAGTGGATTTAACTTATTTATTAGTTTGTTTATTACATTAATACATCCATGTAGCTCCAAGCCTCCCATTAGAGAAGGCATCATTTGACAAAAAGATGTATGTATCTATAAAACTATGTCATTTCTATTTACCAGTTCTTTTTTTGGAGGTGGATATATACAAGTCATACTTCAAATAATATTCCTAATTCAGTATACAATATTCTCTTGGTTCTGCTTATTTTATTCTTTGTCATATGCAAGTCTTTCCATGTTTTGTTTTGTTTTAAACTAAACTGCTTGTCATTGCTTATGGTGTAGTAGTATTCCATCACGATCATATGCTACAACTTGTTTAGCCATTCCCCAATTGACAAAGAACCCTTCAATTTCTACTTCTTTGCCACCACAGAGTCGCTAAAAATATTTTAGAACATATGAATTCTTTTTATTTTTTCCCTGTAACCTGGGGAAATAAAATTAATAGTGGTATTGCTAAGTTCTATAACTTTCTGCAGATTGTTCTCCAAAATGTTTGGATCAGTTCACAGTTCCATCAACAGTGTATTAGTGTTCCTGTTTTTCTGTACCCCTCCAACATTTGCCATTTTTCCTTTTTGTCATTTTAGTAAATCTTATATCACTGATGTCTTTTAATATGTGCATAAATTGGATTTAAGTAAGGTAGAATCACACAAAATCATCAGCCTTACTCTTTCTTCCAGAGTCATTGAAGATCAGTGGGAAGACAAGTCAAGATGACTGATTCAGTAGATGACCTTTTATTGTCTTCCATGTCTAACCAGGCTTTAAGGACTCCATAGCAACTGCTTCTGCCACTGTCATGGCCATGTGACAAATTCTTGTCATCCACTCCATCCACCAGTAGAAGACCTCACATGCCTGGTGTAGATGCCCCACCCCAACTCAGACACCCCCTATAACTCACCTGAGGCCTTTTGGTTACCCTCAACCTGGTTTAGTCTGCCTGCCAAGACAGTTTATCAGAGTGTAGTTGCTCCACATGCTTCAGCTTCTTGGAAACGCAGCTGAAAGCTGGGTGATAGGTAGACCCCAAAGGAGGAAAGCAGCCTTGAAAAAAAAAGACTCAACAAGCACTCATACCAGAGATACTAGTCTTCCCTAAACACCCAGTATACATTACCAGCATATTTTAAAGTATTTTCATGTTTTAAATTTTCTTTTTAATTAATTAAAGTACATTTTTAAAACAAGTTTTTATTTGTTGAATGCAAAATTCTAAGTGTTGGCTAATTTTTACTCTGAGTCTCAATTTTCTTCTCCACAAAATGATATAGTTGAAATATATAATCTCCTATAGTCTGTCTCTAAATCTAGAATTCTATTTGAAGATATTAGAAATTTTGAGCTGCCATTATTAAAGTAAATATATGTGTATTCAATATGAATATACATAGCTATATATGTATGATTTTATGTGTAGAGATCTAGACTCATAATTTCATTGGCAGAAGGAAAACTTGGTGAGGACACTTTCTCTACCAATATGATCAACAATTTTTCCATCTATTATTTATCATTTTAGAGAGTTATCTAAAACTGAAAGGTTATGTGACTTGTCCAGTGTCACACTGTTATTATATTAGAAATAGGACGTAAATCTAGATCCATCTATTTCTGGAAGACTAATTTTCTTCATAATGATTCCCATGTAGACACATAAACATATGCAAAGATACATATAGACATGTATATAGACACACATATATCATACACATGTTATATGCTTATATGTATGTACATATAGGTATATTTTCATATGTACACACATACCTATTTTGGTGTAGGGTATATATGCATATATGCACACTTAAATATACATATATACACATATCCTTTTTGTGTGTGTATGTTTATTTTCACTTTAAAATATTTTTCCATGGTTACATGATTCATTTTCTCTCTCTCCCCTCTTCCCTCCCTACTCCTGGAGCTGACAAGCAATTCCACTGGATTATACACATATGTATCCTTTAAAAAACTTTAAGAAACTTATTTGATATATCCTTGGTTAATCCTTTCTATTCATAAAAACCACTAGAATCCCATGCCTTAGGGGCTACCTAGTTTTGTCTCCAAACCAATCTATAAATTCCCTCTGAAATATTCCTAATGAGTACATCTAATAATGAAAATAGCTAGCATATTGTGGGTACCACTTTAAGGTTTGTAAAGCTTTCTCTCTTTTTTTCTCTCTCTATGTGTGTGCATAAAATTTAATTGATTCATACAATCTTTGAACTTCCTCAGTGATGAGTAATCATTAAGAATGCTAGTAGTGAATTCATTTTTAGACAGCTTAAATTGTTATATAATACTAAATTCCACCTAAATACTCTGTGTTTGTATGGGTTAATTTACGTCTAATTTTTTCATGTTGCTTTTCTATTATTGCCATAAAGTCATACCAACTACTTGAGCACTCATATCATACTGTTGCTTCATGCTTTAAGTCCCCAAGTACTTTTTTATATGAACAACTGCTTATCAATAGCTCCCTATCCCCATAATTCTGCATTATACAGTTGATTTTTATCCTAATTATACTATTTTATTTTTATGGTATAAGGACTGGATTGGTATTTTCATTTCGTACAGAAGCCTCTCAGAAGAGAAGAACCAACCTAAGCTAGCACATTCTATCCAACTTAGAGTCCAAGAGAGTTACCTCAAGCACTGTCATGTGTAAGAAGTAGAACTTCAACCCAAGTGTTCCTGGTTCCAATTCCTTTACATCAAGCTGCAACAAGTCAAATTCACAAACATTTATGAAGTGCTTACTTTGTCTCAAGCACTGTGCTAGACCTCTCAATTTAATATTAACCTTATAAATTTTCATCTCCACAGAAAGGTACTCTGATGACTTATCAAGTCATATAGTTGACCATAGGTTTTTTTTGAAGGACTATGTACACAGAACACAAGATCTGGTCTCTCACACATGTCATATTTTCTCATTTTTATTACCCTATTTTTGCATTAGAAGAAAAAAAGAAAAATGGTGGAATGCAACTGTAAGAATATAAAATTTAGTTTTTAATGCTAAATATGAAATTTCTAAAGTAATATTATGGTCACCAATTTAAAAATATTATAGCCCAAGTCAAAATGACTTTTAACAGCTTTATTTACAAAGAGGTGGAAAGAGTGAAAGTGGAAAAATGTAAGAAGAGGATAGAGAAATGTTTATCTAGCCTATCACCCTAAGTGTTGCTCTGGTGTCTGACGCAGGTCTGGCAGGGCTCATTAACCTTCAGCCAGAGGACCCAGTGGTGTCTTCAGCAAGGGTTCCACCAAGGCAGCCTCCTCCAAGAAAGGAAGGCCTCTCTGGAACCAATCTCTTCAGAAGCTAGGAAAGGTAGGCCAGCCAATGCAGGATTCAGGGAAAGACTCTCCTCCTTCATTCCAGCTCACTGATGCAGAGTCTCCCAAGATGAACTCCAAAGGAGACCAAAAGCCAAGTCCAAAGGCAAAGTTCACAGGAGAGGAAGTTCAGGACTTTTTATAATCCTTTTTGCACATCACTTTCTGTCCCTTCCTCCACTTTACAGGAACCAATCAGAGTCTTTCAATTTACCTAGCACTGCCCAAGGGGGTTGGCAGTAGCTTTTGGAGGTGTGAGCTTACTTTAGTAAGTGACTGGTAAATTCTGTTGCTCAGTGTTAAGTCGGGATATTTAAGTTTTTGATTGATTAATTTAAAATTTGCTGATTGATAGACAAAGAAAGTTTGACTCACTCATCACACAAGTTACCTAAGTCCAACCTGATGCTAAAAAAATGGAAAATAAAAATTAAAAAAAGGCAACAGATTATCATTCTTCCAATTAAGTTTATCAGCTATAGATTAATCATCACAATGATGAGATCAAAAGACTTTAGAAGATAATATAGCCAGAAAACAATATCTTTGCCGAATGAAAAGAGATATCAAACAATTGCAACACCAGTTTTGAATGCAAACTTATCTGTAAAGTTTTATGCAAAGAGATGGTGACAATTGTGAATGATACTTTCTCAAATGGAGAGACGCCATGTAAGGTAAAAGAGGTTTGTAGAAAGTCTGGCAAAAGAACCAGCTAAGCCATATTATCCCAAGACAATTTAAGGATAAAACACAAGGGAAAAAATAAACAGATGAAAAATTCTTTCAATTTGAAAAAAATTCATCTTTGTCAAGTGTAATATAGTCACTGCATTTGGACTCAAATAACATCATTCCTCAAATGCTGCTTAAATAAATGAGAAAAGGGACCAGAATAAAAAAGAGCCAGGGAACCACTGTATAGACCACATGATCAAGTAGAGACAGATTTTTAAAAGCAACACTTTTGTGAAAGTGTTCAGAGATTTTTTTTCTTAAGTTATATGATAAAGGGGAAAGATATCAAATTATTGGGGGCAGGGGAAGCCATAGACTTTTATTTTAAATCGGCAAAGACTGAGGACCAAGAAAATATTTATGCCTGCCTTGGCATTGACTCTCCAAGCTCAGAAAAGTCAGTAGTAGAAGGGCTTTCCCCTCACCAGTCTTGTTCCAATAAGCATTCAGCCTCTTAGGTAGAGCTGTGAATGGAAGGCTGTTGTTTCTGTTCATGATTTCTTTCCTCTTGTGTAAATCTTGTGAGATCTCAAAAAGCTGGTGTCTTTTCTCTATCCTAGGGAGAAGTGTGTTGGAGTTTGGGCTAGTGGAGGGGTTGTAATGGTAACAAATGACTCAAGCATTGGTAGTGGCTTTCCATTTGCCCCTCTATTTGGTACCAAGACATCCCTCCCAAGATAAACTGATCACTTCAAATCTTATCACTAAATCAGCTTTGGATATTCAAGATCTTCCTACTTCTATTCAACCTTCTCTCCCTTCTGATTAGAGAGCTGAAGGATGGGACATTAAACTCAGTCCAAAGCCTTGCTTCACAGAAGCAGACCTGAACTTCCAGTTCATTCTATTTTTCATCTGCTGCTCTACTTGATTTCAGCTTTTTAGAGCAAGATACCCCTAAGTCAGATATTCCCTGATCTGTTTCCCTTCTTCATTTTCCTTTTGTATTGTTTTTCCCAATTAGAATGTAACTTCCTTCAGGGCAGGGGCTATTTTATTTGTTTCCTCAAGGTTTCACTTAGTGTCTGGCACATAGTAAATGCTGAATAAATGTTTATGAATTGAATCGATTTGGATAGTCATCCACAGAAATAAAACTCATCAGTAAGCAAACATCTCACATGGCATTGCTTAGATTTTACTCAGTGAAGATAAAATGAGCAGCTCCACATCAAATGGACCAATTAGGGTTGTACATTAGTTTCCCAACTGTTTGTAACCATTCTGTTATTTTCTGTTGCTTAGTATTCCCCTTCCAATGTAGGAATAAAACCACCTCTTCTTTCCTTGTTTCATAGTGGTACAATTGAGAACCTTTTTTCCTTTCTGCCTGGTGAAGATTCCCCCTCAGAGTAGAAACCAGAATAGAATTGTTCTCCAGAAATCCCAGGTTTGGGTACAACAGGAGCAGGAGTGAGTATAATTCACTTGTTGGGGAGGCAGTATACCCTAGAGCATTGAATAGAAGCTAAATTTTGATGTCAGAGAAAAGACTGCGATTAACAAAGATCATGAACTCTTGTGGTCTGAGCCTAACAGTGCCCAGCTAGTTGCTATATTTGAAAGATATGAAAAAGAAAGAGATAGACTTTTGAAAACTATATTCTACAATAAACTACAATATCTATAGCTATGTAATTAACTAAAAGTACCCTGAATACACAATCCTTCTTTTTGTGAACTATAAAACAGTATTTGGGCAACATGTCACTTTAAATCTTGTCTCCAACAATGTACTTCCAATGCATAGGTTTATAGTTTATATTTCTCAAAATATGGTCCATAGATCCCTGGGCATCCCTGAAACCCTTTCAAAGGGTCTTCAAAGTAAATAAAAAATAATAATAATGTTAAGATTATTTTAATTTCTAATATGGTAAATGTTGACAAATATAAAGGCAAAAGCTTTATGGAGAGGTCTTTCCCTGAAGTAATTTTTCAGGGCAATGAAATCTCAAGATTAAAAAAGTTTGAGAAACACTAGTCTTATTTAAATGATTCCATTAAAGATACAACAGTTGACAAAACTTTGTTTGATAACCTTGGGATTTTTAATATCAAACAAGGTATAAAACAGAAAAATATGCTCATCCAAAGTAGTTGGCATTGTCCTGGGCATTGCCTAGCACAGATCCCAAATCAAAAAGGGGTTCCCTTTAGATAATAAAGTGACTCAGAAACTCTCTTTTATTCATGATGTCATGAATGTACTAATCCACTGAACACTGCAAAGCCTTGTATTTGACCGGTCTCCTTAGGAAAAAACAGGGAGATGGACAGTCCACAGAAACTATTCCTCTGTATGAATATATTTGCTCAATATATTGAACTGATGCAGAGCAAAGATGATGTGCTGGCCCCTTAACTGAATAGAAAGAAGATAGTAGTCTGGATTGCCTTTGAGAAATTGTTTAGTACTTTCAGTAGTACAAGCTTCTTTCTAAAACAAAGGTCCATCTTTTTTTTTTTAAGCATCAGTATTCTTTCAGTAATGTTCTATGGCCCTGAGTCAGAGAATATATCTGAAGGATAAAAGTTGAAGATCACCTAAAGAGTGACAGAGAGGTTCCAAATTGATATGAGTATGTAGCAAAATAATTTCTCAAAATTGTGTACAAAAAGATGCAAAAAACTATAATTATTATTAAAGATATACATGCCCATAAGAGAAAATTGGCCAGTAATTTTGTGAGGGAGATAGGTTAACACATAGGTAAATCTTGTGCTTCATTGGAATCTACGCCATGAATGGATGTATTGAGCAAGGCACCCAGCACATCAAACAGTCTCCTTGTTTAGGAATTATGGGGAGAAATGGACAAAAGTCGCACATGATAAGAAGGCATGAATGGGTTGTGATCAGAATTACTGAAGGGAGTATTCCCAGTAGTGATTTCATAATCATCTAAATCTAGCTATAATTCATCTTGTTAGAATTGGGCTACCAGTATACTTCTTCCAGGAGGATATCAGTCTGTTTATTACCCTACACTGATTGGTTACAGCTGCCAAACAGCTTATACATCCACTGAACATCCTAAAGTATAGCAAACATTTCTCCATTTTCTATACAAATTTATCATTGTAGCCATTGTCAAAGGCTGTACTGAAATCCAAATATTATATGTCTATAGTATTCCTTTGATTTATCTGTCTAGTAACCCTGTCAAAATAGTAAATGAGAAAATACAACTAAGGCTTTGTTTTTTTTTAAATCCCAGAATCTGTCACCAAGACCATTTTGATGTATTGTTACTGTTTTTAAACTAAATTTATCATAAGAGCATAGTATTATAGTGTATTGGTGTCATGGTGCAGTTATAAAACCTTTCAAATGCTTCTAAATTTACCAGTGGTTAAGTTCTTGAACAAAACCTCAGCCTAAAGATTGTATAAATTGTCATATTATCTTTAGGTCCCATTACAGTGAGCTCTTATTTAATCTAAATGAAGTATCCAACATTCAACTTGTCCAAAAAAGAAACACTTTGTACTGAGACCAAAATATCAGATGTATCATTTCACTTTCCCTTCAAATATCAAAGCTGAAGGATGATCCATTGTGCTAAGAGGAATTTTAAGGGCTAAATGATATTTAACTGAAGAAACGAGATGCATTGGAAATCCAATGGTTAGGAAATGGAGGCTATATTTTAAATAAAAGGAAATTGTGATGTGATTGGAAAAGTGAGGATTCAACATAAGAGGGCCTGGATTTGGATGTCATCTCTACATTTGCTAACATGTAACTTCTTTGGGCCTCAGTTTTCTCACATAAAATGAAAGCTAGTTTGATCGTCTGGCTACAAAGATACTTTCTAGTTCTTGATCTGTGATTTATTTTTCACTGATTAACAAATGGAAAGTAAGAATTTGTTTTACAATTCCAAGTACTCATAAAAAAGCTTAGCATATACACATATGTATGTATGCATGTATGGCATATATCATATTATCACTCAGCCATATATGTATTTTTTTAACTCAGAATTAGACCCAATACTCTAGTCTCTCAGAATGTCTTTGAAAACCCATTAATTTATCCAATGAATCATTCAAAATAGGTCAGCTTTATCCGATACAAATATTTAAATGTGTCTCAATAAAAATGTTGAAAAATGAATGACTCCAGTTATAGTCCTCTGGCATGCCACCAGAAAAATGCCCTCCATAGTAGAACATATTATAATGGGAAATCCCATCCCATTACATTAATCATATATATATATATATATGTATGTATATGTATATATATATATATCTTATATTATTAAACACAGCATTTAAGTACTCACATGAATCTGATATCTCATATATATAGATCTTCTTTTAACTGATGCATATCAGAACTCAACCACACCTGCCCATCCTGTGTTATTCCTGTTTGTGTTTTTCCATGGGCTTTCCACAGGAATAGAAAAAGAGGCATACTTGTTTTCCCTTTCATGTCAAGGGTATCAGTGAAGCACTAATCCTGTCTACTTATCCTATTTTGTCCTCACAAGGTAGCCCATCTTTTTTTCCTATCATATATTTCCTTGATGACATCTTTTACATCTCTTCTTCTAGTGGGCATCACAGTGGCTAGAACACTGGGCCTAGAGTCAGGAAGATCTGAATTCAAGTCCATTCTCAGATACTTCACAGCTATGTGACCCTTGGACAGGTCATTTAACCTTTTTCTATCTCAATTATTCAACTGTAAAATGGTGATAATAATAGCCCCCACCTCCCAGGATTGTTGTGAGACTCAGATTATATTTGTACGTGCTTAGTGCGATTTAAGCTTAGATCCTTCCCCTTCCCTTTTCTTTTCTTTTTCCCTTTAACCTTCTTTTCTTACTGTTTCTCATTGATTATGTGTCACAATTCACAAAGCCATATACTTCTCCACTGATATATCTATGATCTTCCTTTTAATAAATGTGCCACCGAAGCAAGTACTGATCTTCATTTTAAGGTCTTCAAAAATTATTTTCAATGTTTCACAGACATAAAACAATAATTATTTTATTATACATAAATCTACATATACAAATTAATAAAATTATAATCACAAAAGAATATCAGACAAACTCAGGAGGCCTAATATTACTTCTACTAGTTTAAATTAAGCCAGAAGAGTTGGAAGAGATCAATTTTAAAGTCCTTGTCATGACATTTTTCTCTGTCTCAATTGCCTCATCAGCAAAAGAGAAAGGGAGAGGAGCAAAATAAATGACTTCAAATATCATTTCCAGCTCTATAGATTCTATCATTTTCAATATTATATTTATTGATAATTATAGTTTTAAGTGATAAAAGAATTATAAAATCAACCAATAGCTCTTCCACTAGGAGGAAAACTATCTCTTTCTGTCTTTTTCTCACTCTTTTTTGCCCCTCAGTATCTCAACTTCATTCAAATAAATAAACTTTATTTATTATTTATGATTTTATTTTTTATGTTCTTACATCTCATTTTAACACAGTAATTAATTCTCACTAAAAAATCTCCCTCAGGTTTTCTTCCCTTATTGTCAGCTGAAAATTTAATCTTGGAAACAGTCTAATGCAGGTAAGTGAAAATTATAGAGTAGAAGTTGGAAAGGACCTCAGAGATACTATATTATATATAAATAAACTGAAAAACAGAGTTTGGAGGTCAGAAAGCCAAGGAATTGTCTGAAGTAGAAAGCCTTTCTGACTTTCAAGTCCCATGCCCTCTCCACTATACTGTGGGTTTGTTTGTTTGTTTGTTTGTTTGAAACAAGAACCAGAAAGCTTTTCAAATGAATCATTTGGTATGGGGAGAAGTGCATTCAAGAGAGGAGAGAAAATGGGGTAAAAATAAAATGGCTATGTTAAAAGAAATCAAATGTATATTTGGAAACTTTCTATGAGGCAGTGCAGAGAGGTAGTTAAACATCTCAGATGAAAGGGTTTTGTTATGGACATCATCATCATCATTAAAATAACTGGACATTTTTCTAGAATTTTAATGCTTGTAAAATTCTTTATATATATTACTTCGTTTCAGCTTCACAGATATCCCATCAATTAGGTGCCATAGATATTACTATTCCTATTTTACAGTTAAGGAAATTGATGCCCAAAGACCCAAGTATGGGATTTAAGTTTAGATTTTCTGACTCCAAGTCAATTTTCATTGTGATTCACATTCGTATAGTGTTAGAATGTTTCCTTTTTTGGTTCACTAAGTAAAAGAATCATTCCTATGGGCTCCTCATTTTATAAGTGAGTAATGTGAAAACATTTTTTGAGCAATGAAGGTAAATACAATGGGCATTGTTTTGATTAGCCTTTGTCAAAGGACTTTTTCAACTCTTCATTTCTGGGGTTATAGAATGGTTGGTTTCCTTCTAAATCTTGAGAACATATTAAATCAGGAAACTCTGTTTCTTAAAATCACATTGCTCCAATTCATCTTAATAATCCATAGAGCTGCACATGCAGCAGATAATTATAGCTCTCTCTAGATAATGAAGCCCATAGGTCATTCTGTTTAAGTAGAAAAAGAAACAGTGGTAACAAAGAGTTGGAAGGCAGGACAATTAGTGGAATAATTCTGTCCTTCTTATATTATCTCCTCTTCTCCAAAGCATGCTTCATTTGTTGTTGTTCCATCCCTAAAGGTTTCTTGGATAAATTTAAATGAGGCTGAAAATGTCCTATTCTTTTCTCTTAGCCTCAGAGAACAGACTTTTGTAAGGTTTCACAAAGGTACAAAATGCTTCACAGCCCTTATGTGGAACATGGACTTTCACATAGGAAATAGGAGCTAGTGTTCTTGGCAAAATGTCATCACTCTAGCCAGCCAAGGTCAAAAGGAAAAATCTTTAATATAAAATTGTTTAGCCTAATCCAAGAACCAGATTTCATCACTGTAGCCAATCTGGTCAAGCATAGCACCCTGCTGCTGTCAATTCTATGATGGCAGGAAGAAGAGTTTCAGAATTGAAGAACTTCATTTTTCGCAAAGACTCTATGAAGTAGTTACTATAAGTATTATTTCCCTATTTTATTGAGGAAGTGGAGGCTTAGATAGCTAAAAGGACAAATATTTTGGCATCCTAATTATAAGCAACAATGATAGAAAAACTAGCATACATGAATTTGACTTAAAATAAAATGCATAGGATATAAGATGACATTCAAGCTTCTATATATACTTTTAGGAAACTAAAAAAGTCCTGATGCCTCAGATTCATTTATATCCTACATTTGAAAAGTTTAATTTTACAAGTAAAGCACAAATTAAAAAAAATACTAAATTTTGACTATCATGTATCTTCATACTAGTATTTTGGATTTAATTGGAAGTTTGCAAAGGCAAAATTTCAGTTTTGTATGTTATATCTTACCCATACTGTTAAATTCTTTAAGTTACCTATTACCTCTACTTGGTGTCAATTTGAAGGGATCTCAATTTATGTCCCCACTAGCTAAAAGAAATCAAAATAACCACAGTAGTTTAGAAGACGATTGAGAAACGTTTTATTCTAAAGGTTAAATTACCCATGTTATAGATGGTCTATTTTCACCAAGCAATAGCATCAAATCTCATCTTTGACCTCTGACCCACCCTTATTCTAATTTCCCTATTTTTTTAGAGAAATGGTATCAAATTCAAATAGAAATTGATACAGGCCAGAATTTGACTCCTTCAAAATACAAACATTTTCTATACAACTAGGTTGGAGCTCTGCTTTGATCTTTGATTTCTAAATAATTCTTCTTCATCAACTCCCTCCCTATGTGTTTTAAGTTGCTAAGTCTTGTTGTTACATCCACAACATCTCTCCTCTCTCTGCTAAAATAACCACTACTTGAGCTCAGGCTCTCATCACCTTTTTTCCTAGACTATTTAAAAGCCTTATTTGTCCCTCTGCCTCTTCTCTCCCTACTTCAATCCATTATTCCTAGTTACCGAAGTGATTTCTTGAATAACAAAACTGACCACATCAATTCACTACAACATGCATCCAAAAGGGTGAGTGGGGAAGAGAGAGAGAGAGAGAGAGAGAGAGAGAGAGAGAGAGAGAGAGAGAGGGTAAAAAGCTTTCTCTTTTGTAATTTGATAAGATATACCAATTCCAGGAGTACTAGATTTTTTTGTTCAGGGCACCAAATTTTAGAAAGGACATTGATTACTTAGAAGAAACACAGAAAAAGAAAATAAAAATAGTGTATGATACATGGAAATTAACAGAAGGAATTAGGGATAAAAGCAAGGACTTTTAGGGGAGCATGAAAGTCACCTTGCCTTTGAAAGTAGGACAAGGAGAAATATATAGAAGTTGAAAAGAGACAAATTTAGACAACATAAGGAATAGCAAACTTCCTAAGAATCAGGCAATAAGCTCCTAATATATGGTATGTGAATCTGATATGTAAATATTTTTATATGTGCTTTCAATATAAATGATTTCTTTTGTAATCCAATGTAACTTATTTTATGAACTTTAAAAACATAATTAATTCTGAGTAGAGATCTACAAGTTTGAAAAGATTTCCATTTGGACTCAGAACAAAAAAAATATTTTATTTTATTATTTTTTTAATTAAGTTCATTTAATTAATTATTTTAGAATATTTTTCCCATGGTACCATGATTCATGTTCTTTCCCTCCCTCCTTCTAGTCCACTTCCGTAGCCAACGAGCAATTCCACTGGGTTTTACATGTATCATTAATCAAGACCTATTTCAATATTATTAATATTTGCAATAGAGTGATTGTTTAGAGTCTACATCCCCAATCATATCTCCATTGAATCATGTGATCAACCAGTTGTTTCTCTTCTGTGTTTCTGCTCCCACAGTTCTTTCTCTGGATGTGGATAGCATTCTTTCTCATAAGTCCCTCAGAAATGTCTTGGATCATTGCATTGCTGCTGGTAGAGAAGTCCATTACATTCAATTGTGCCACGGTGTATCAGTCTCTGTGAATAAGGGTTCTCCTGGTTCTGCTCCTTTCATTCTGCATCAATTCCTGGAGATTGTTCCAGTTCAGATGGAATTCCTCCTGTTCATTATTCCTTTCAGCACAATAGTATTCCATCACCAACAGATACCACAATTTGTTCAACCATTCAAAACATAAAATTTTAAAAGAAGTAGATCTATTAAAAATTAAATTAACTAACTTGGTAGGTAGTTCCCTTTAACCCCTTCTCATGGAAATTTTTCAAAAAAAGTCTGGTCAGACACTTATATGCTATAGTGGAAATTCTTGTTCATGTATGGTTTGGATCATCTCTGGATTCTCTGTATTGATGATTGTGAATTTTAAAAATATCTATAGTATCTTTTTAAATCCTTGAGATAGCATTCTATGAGTAGTACTGTTTTTTAAAAGATTGCATTTAAAAAAATAACTCATAAGTATATTGGTAAACCAGAATAGAGGAAAAGTTCATGTAATATTCCCTCGCTGTGTTCATCCCTACCATTGCCCCAGCACAGAGTTTGCCAGAGTTCATCACTAGAAAGTCAGAGGGATGCTGGGCCAGGATATTTCCCATATTTCTCATATCTCTAAAAGGTTCTCCATCACTGCCTTAGGGCCCCATGTCAGTGAATCTATGGCATGTGTGCCAGAGGGGGATCCTCCCTTCCCCCGCCTCTCCATGCACGCCTAAAGACATTTCTCACTTCACCCACCCCTATGCCTAGCAGCCCAATGGGAGCACTTCCACCCTCACCTATCTGGGGTAAAGTGTGGGGCTCACATATGGCATGAGGATTGCAGTTTGGGTACTTGGTCTATAAAAGGTTTGCCATTACTGTACTATTCCTTATCATTCTTTTTTAAAGTGATTTTATGTATCTGTTTTCAAGTATTATACTTTTACAGTTGTTTTCATATTTGTTCAGAATTGTCATTTATGTAAAAAATATATATCAATAAAAATACAAAAATATTAAAATTTAAAAATCAATTCAAGGCTACATGTCAAATGCCCGATCTAGTATCTGTCCCTTAACTTGCCAAATATATTACTCTTTAATTTCTTATGACTCTTTTCTAGGCAAATGAAATAATAACACATTAAGCACAAATGTGGGTCTATAGAATATCTTTGGAAAAGACTAAAAACACGGTTGTTGGTTATATTCATATAATTTGATTCTATGAACATACCTTCTTTTAGTGGCACAAATGGTCATTTCACACACATCACGGTAGCTTACCTTCCTCTAGGGAACTTTGTCATTTAGGTCACTCTTGCTAATAGCTATTTTAAGAATTTCAAAACAATATAAACAAAACAATGTATTACAAATATAATAATTCTAAAAGTTTCATAATTTGTTAACCCATACATTTATTTGACAAGTAGTTTTCTTCTAGTCTCCTAGAGAAAGAAATGTACATTTAAAAAGTAAGATGATGATTTTCCCATGACTATGGAAAAAGTCAATATCTTTGCTGAGATTAGAAGTCAGAAGGACCTGTGTTCTTTATTTAGTCTACTAGGTCATGCTGTCCTCATATTACATTATAATAACATAATATTTCACTGAAACCTGTTGTTTTTTGGCACACAAAAAATTGGGGAAAGAAAATCACAAGTGACATTAACAGGATGGTACAAGCAGTTCAGCTTGAAATCTGTATACTAATAAGGAATGCATTTAAGTGTCTGAAAAAGAAAAAAAGATAATTGGTAAATTACATATAAATAGGTAATTATTATTGCTTACACACATACACACACACACCCCTCTAAATAACAAACTCTATTATCTCTTTAGTTCATGGAAGGGATGAGAAATTTTGGATTGTGAAAAGAAAAAAAATCCAAAATAATGAACTTGAAAATCTCATCAAAATCTCTAAGGGACCCCACATTTTGGATATTAAGAAAATTACTCTTACTTTCTCTATCCCAGGCTATTGAGATTTTCCCATAAGGTGCTTCAGGTTGATTGAGAACTTTGTTAATGACAATATGCAAATTAGCAAAAATAACTGGAAATACAAGAATAATACTATACAAATTAAATGATAAACATTTTGACAGAAAAGAAATATAAACATTTTGAAATTATTCAAATCTGAAAATCAGGATATAGGAACTTTGTTAATTCATTGCTGTCTAGATTACTGCAAAGTCATGTTTCCAGATTTCCGTGAATACAAATCCCAGTCTTTCCTCTTTCACTACCATGTCTTATTTCATCCTTCTTCTCACTCACATTAGGTAATTCAGTTCAAAAAATACTCATTAAGAATTACTCAGTTAATTACAACTACTAGTTCTGCATCTTAAAGAGATATTTTTTTCTTAAAAAGAAAAGGGGAAAGGGTCTATTTGTAGAAAAATGTTTATAGTTCTTTTTTAGTAACAAAGAACTAGAGATTGAGATGATGTCCATAAATTGGGGAATGGCTGAACAAGCTGTCATATATAATTCTAATGGAATACTATTCTGCTTTAAGAAATACAAACAAATTGATAATCACAATAAAAAATGTTCTAAAATATTCTTTATTTGGGAAGTGCAAATTAAAACAACACCAAGGTACTACTTTATACCTATCAGACTGGCCACTCTGACAGTGAAGGAAAGTGATAAATATTGAAGAGAAGGTGGCAAAATTGGCACACTAATGCAATGTTTTAGAGTTTTGAACTGATATGACCATTCTGGAAAGCAATTTGGAACTATACCAAAAAGGGCAATAAAATTGTACATATCCTTTGATCTTGTAATAACACTACTTGGTCTCTATCCCAAAGAGATAATAAAAAAGGGTAAAGGACCTACTTGTACATAAAAATTTAGCAGCTCTTTTTGTGGTGGCGGAGCATTGGAAATTGAGGGGATGTCCATCATTTGGGGGATGGCTGAATGAATTGTCATACATGTTGATGATGGAATACTCTGATAAGCAAAATGATTTCAGGAGGAACTGGAAAGATCTGCATTAATTAATGTAGAGAGAAATAAGTCAAACCAGGAGAATATTGTACATAGAATGAACGATATTGTATGATGATCTACTGTGAAAACTGGGCTACTCTCAGCAATGCAATGATCTGGGACAAATCTGAAGGACTTATGATAGGAAATGCTATCCACCTTCAGAGAAAGAACTGTTGGTGTTGGATGAAAGTGGATCAAAGCATATTATCTTTCACATCAATGTATTTATGGTTTTATTTTTCAATTTTGGTTATGTATGAGTGTGCTCTTACAACAATGGCTGATATAGAAGTCTGTTTTACATGATAATACACGAATGGCAGAGCAAAGAATATATTGAAATAATAAAGTTCCTCTGAGCTCTAAAAAAGAATAAAAAACAAATGATGTGTAGATGATTTCAGAAAAACATCATAAACCTTATGTTATATGAACTGATGCAAAGTGAAGTAAGCAGAACCAGGAGAATATTGTATATAGTAACAGCAATATTGTTTGATGAATGACCTAGCTATTCTCAGCAAAGCAGTGATCCAAGACAACCACAAAGGACTAATAATGAAAAATGCCATTCACCTCAAAAGAAAGAACTGATAGAATCTGAATGCAGACCAAAACATGTCATTTCTTTTCTTCTTTTTTGTTTTTGTTTTTTTCAAGGTATCTTCCACTGGGGGCAGCTGGGTAGCTCAGTGGATTGAGAGTCAGGCCTAGAGATGGGAGGTCCTAGGTTCAAATCCGGCCTCAGACACTTCCCAGCTGTGTGACCTTGGGCAAGTCACTTGACCCCCATTGCCCACCCTTACCACTCTTCCACCTATGAGCCAAAACACAGAAGTTAAGGGTTTTTTTAAAAAGATATCTTCCATGAAATGAGTAATATGGAAGAATGCTTTACATGATTACATATGTAGAATCTATATCAGATTGCTTACCATTTCAGAGAAAGGAAGAGAGGGATAGAATTTGGAACTCAAAATTTAAAAAATGATAGTGTCAAAACTTATTTTTACTTGTAATTAGGGAAAAAGAAAATATTTTAAAAAGAAAAAAGAATTACTAAGTCCATAACATTATGATGATTCTAGGGAAACTGGAGGATCATATGTCTGAAATAAATATATAAATATCCTGTTGGTAGTATGTTAAAGGTTCCAACATAAAAGAAGTCCAACTGACACCTTGCACTGAAGTGCAACAAACTGAACTACAATAACACTTAATTATGTAGACATAAGCAAAATCTCACATGGAAACTACCAGAATGGGGGAGTACAACAAAAGCTCATATAATTAGCTTTTCTTTTTTCTTTTTTTATTAAAAAATAAGTTATAGGACTGAAAAGAGTACTTTCTTTAAATTAAAATCTTTTGGAGTTTTGTTAAGGTGTTGGATGAGTTCCAGGTCAATCTAAAAATCTTTAGCACCATACCTATTAGATAGATCAAACTCAATTTTTATAAACCCAGATATATTCCATAGGGCATATAGCTTTGTGGTAATGGATTTTTAAAAATATTAAATTTATATTCTCAGTTTCAAGATGAATGATAGGCCTATAGTCATAATCTGTGATTATCTGCTCAGCCTATTCTGTGATTAATTAGCAAGTTAAAAAATACTTCATTTATAATTGGAGAAAGAAGAAAGTGTCAAAAAAAAAACAATCTTCATCTCTTTCCTCCATGACATACCTGAATATATGGGGGCATTTATAAGCAGTTTTGTTGTTAATTATGCTTATGGAGCATGGGGAGAGCTGATATTTCAAAGGTAATTTGTTGGTTGATGACAATAGTTCAGTTATCCTTTACTTAAACAAGAAGACACAGGCAAAAATCAGTAACTGTTGAAAAAGCAGATATTAGAGAAATAACTAGCTTAAAATAATTATTCAATGTAGAAAATTAATTGTAAGCAAACCAATAAAGCATTGTTATTTATACCATTCATGAGTGTGAAAGCAGTTTTTTAAAATCAACAGTTATATGAGTTAAATTCATTTTATAGGTAATTACCTTTGATTATTAGGCAACCCTGCATGATTTAAAGATTTGAATGAGCAAGTTCTAAAGACACAACCTTTACCTAGCAACACACTTAAAGGGATAATGTTCATGACTGCAAACATATTGAAGAGCAAATAGAAACCACAGGATCCTGTAAAAGATGGATAACAAAAGAGCAAGTTAAAGACTGCTTCTTTTAAAAAGAAAGTATTGGGAAAGTTTATCTAATCAAACCTTGACGTTGCTAAGATGGGTGGAGGAGAAAAAAGTTATGCTAATATTATTTAGTCAGAGATTAAACATCAGAGGTGGAATAGAAGAGGTCTACAAATTAATTGATATCAATAAAAAAACGTTCTTTAAAGGATATCTCATACTGATCATATATATGGACATACTTGCCATTCCTCTTTTAGTTCAGATAAAAGAAAATGTTGCTTTCATATGTAATTCAATAAATAGAGACTTCTTGGGGTGGACCCAAGATGGAGGAGTAAACCAAAACAGTTCTGTGTTACCATAAGAATCCTATCCAACCAAGATTAAAATATTGCCACAAAATGAATACAGGAGTGAAAGAAACAATAAAGAGACAGAGTGAGACAACTTTCAAGAAAAGAAAAACCCAAAAGTTAGACAGAGAACTTCTGGAGCACTGGGGTGAGAGGAGAGCAGATCCAGCAAGAAGATGTAGCAAGGAGGGAAGAGTAAGCTAAGAGCAAGTGACACCCCCCCACCTCACATCTGCTGCCCCAGGTTCAGAACCTAAGTACAAGCCAACATTCAGATCTAAAAATACTACCTGGGCATAGTGGTAAAAGCCAACCCATAATCTTTGAAATTTCAAACCTGTAGAGAACTCTGGAGTCCAGCCTAGAGCAGTGTGGGCTGAAGTAGACTGATCCCTGTGGACCCAGAGAGAAACCTGGAATCCTAATCTGTGCTTGGGATAAGGACTTAGTAGAATTTGGGTCAGCTCATATTACTAAGTCCCTCCACTCCCCACCCCCTGCCCAGATCTTTTTCCCTAAAGCTAAGGGCAGAGCTTGAGGCAAGGCAATCAGCTGTGTGCCTGATTGGATGAAGTACACAGTGAGACCAAAAACTTGATCCTAAGCCTGGGGCTAGAATTTGACCCCTGACCTTATTAAGTTCAGATTGAGATCAAATGCTTACACCCAAGCCTGAGGCAAGTCTTTAAGCTATCAGCATCTCAAGGGTCAATTGAATCAGCAGCAGGAGGGGGCTTTCAGTGCTCTCAGCCCTCAGATAATCACATTGTCTTCCAAAAACCAAAAATTGTAAAAACCCAGAAAATAAGCAAAAAATAGCATCAAGGAAGGACTAAAGTTTAAAAGGGTACCTCAACTTCCCAGAAAACAGAGTTTACCTATAATTAGATATGAAAAATGGGCAAACAAACAAAAATTACTCCAAAGAATTTTTATAGAGACAACAAGTAGAAGGAGACAGTGAAAGGAAAGGAAATACATGCAAAATCCAAAGGAAAAATATGGACTGGGCACAGATTCTGAAAAAACTCAAAAAAGAATTCAAAAATCAGTTCACAGAGGCAGGAGAAAAGTGGGAAAGAGAAATAAAAAGTGATGCAAGAAGAAATGGGCCAATTGAAAACGGAGAACCAAACCTGACAGAGGAAAATCAGGCTTTAAAAATCACAAGTGAGAAACTTGAAACTAATGTTTTCGTGAAAAACCAAGAAACAATGAAGTAATTCAATAAATAATATTGTTTTCTTTGTATAATCAAGTTACTAATGGTAAAACAATGACATCACATTTTAGCTATTGTAGGGAGAAGTCACAAATACCATTTATTCTAGTCACCCAAACCAGGTATAAAGAGGAACTGGTTGTGAATATATTTTGTTATCTAAGTCATTCTCAAGTAGCAGAGGGCATAGTGTGAAAGCTTTAACTCTTTCATTGCTTGTCAATGTTACAATTAATATATTTTGTAAATAATTAATATTTATTATTATTTTTAACCCTTACCATCTGTTTTAGAACCAGGTCCTAAGGCAGAAGAGCAGTGAGGGCTAGGCTATGCAGGTAAAATGACTTGCCTGGGGTCACTCGCTAAGTGTCTGAGGCTATATTTGTACCTAGGACCTTTTGTCTTTAGGCTTGGTTCTCTATTCACTAAGTCACCTAGCTCCCCCTATCGTTCCTTATTAGTAGGAAGTGATGAACATACCCTAAGTGGTATATTTAAGTAGGAATGTAAAGGAACAAGTGAGGTCAGAAATACTCCTGAAAATAGAATGAGTTTATTTCAACCATAGTTCTCTAACTATTTTTGTAACTTTAATTACTTTGCCTCTGTTAAATCCAAAATTTGAGCATGTTGAGATCCGTGGTGTCTAAATCATGTTACTATTAAATTATATGATTCTTTAGAGGAACATGACTCACCCATTAACAACAAAAAGCAATGACCTAAATGAATAACAACAAACCTATGTGAAGCCTCTATAGTATAGGGCATAGTATGTTGAAGAAAAACATTTGAGATAATGTGTCCTTGACTTCATGGAACTTA
Source organism: Gracilinanus agilis (assembly GCF_016433145.1). NCBI lineage: Eukaryota > Metazoa > Chordata > Mammalia > Didelphimorphia > Didelphidae > Gracilinanus > Gracilinanus agilis. The sequence goes on from NC_058130.1 coordinate 325,962,688, forward strand.
TAATCTCATAAATTATGAGGCAAGCAGAAAGATAAAAGACACATTGTTACATTTTATATGCATTATATGAAAAACAAAGCACTACACGAGATTCACAATGGAAATTAAATAAAAAATACTTTATGTGACAGAATATTCATTTACGCTACAAGAGATGAATTAGAATTCGGATGATGAGGAAAGATATTTCAGGGCAAAAAAAAATGGAAATGAAAAAGGACAAGCTCTATTTGGGGGAAAGCATATCTATATTTGAGTATAGAATATATGTGGGGAAAGAAGAAGAGAATAGGCTAGAAAGATAAGGTGATGGCATAAATGCTAGCTAAAGGATTTTTAATTTTATTTAGTAAACAGTAAAAGTAAAAGATTTTGAGATGAATGACATGACTAGATCAACACATAAAGAAGAAAGACCTGGGAGAAGGATAAAAGATAAATTAAAGAGAGGAAAAGTGATAAGTAGAAAAATCTATTTTCAAATCTGAAGTAGCAATCCTGGAGAATCCTAATACAGATAGGATTATAAATCATGAAACTTGAACAAATCTATTTACCAGCCTAATCACATTACTCAATATCTGATTCTAATTTGTTAATAATTATTCTAAAATGTGGAATCTAGAACAGTGCATTGTACTGTAGATATGATTTAACTAAAGCAGAATAAAAAATTATTATCAGCTCCTTTTTTCTGATATATATGCTTCTATTGAGAGATGGCATAGGGTTACAGATAGAAAACTGACCTCAAAGTAAGGAAAACATGAGTTCAAGTCTTGCTTTACACTGGATTGTTTCCTTAGGTAAGTTACTATTGAAAGTTAGTTTTTAGATTTGTCTCATTCATTAAGCCTTTCAAGATATTTTAGGATTATCTGTTCAAATTATTTGCTAGTTATCCTTATGAAGTTCCTCTTACCTGATAAATCTCATAAGACTTTGATTTCTTTCTTCATCTAAGAAACTGGTATTTTTTATGTTAGAAAAAAATCTAAAGACAAAGTTCTTTGGTATTATATAACTCTTGCAAACTGACTTGGATACTTTAATATTATTTGGATCTGGTCATTCAAACACCTCTAAGACTACTCAAATGAACTATAATTTACCTCATGTCTCTCCATCTTGTCTTGCATGGATATGCTGAAATATATGTCAAATGCCTTACTGGAATCTATTATGTTTTGCCAATGAAAGTCCTTTGATCCACTAACCAGGGAGTACTGTCAAAGAATAAAGTAAACCTTTCACTATTTGTCCTGGAGAAACAAACATTTGCTTGTATTGATCACTAATGAATTTTCTACAAATTCTCACAGAGCAGCCTTATAGTTATTTTTACTAGGTTTTGACCAGGGATTACCATCAAAATCAAAAGCCTCAACTGAAAAAAAGTGTTCCACTTCTCCTTTATTAAAAATTTTTTATCTTTGTATAGCATCTTTTCCATTTTCCACTTTTATTCAAATTTACAAGCAACAAGTGTTAAGCTTGTTCAGTACTTTGGACAGTGGCCAAAATCTGGCCCAGTGATGATGTTAAAGTCATCTCTGCATGGTCCCTTTACCTAACATTTCAGTTTTTTTAATTAGCTAGTTGTTTTTTTTATTGTTTGTTTGTTTTCTTAGTGTGGATATTATAGCAATTGATAGAAGAAAGAGAAGTAAATCTGAAGTTATTCTGTTAGACCAATGCTAAGATACATGATACATACATTTGTTCAAGGAAATGTTGAGAATAAGGAATATGTTCTTAGTAACACTTTGGGAAATGATCGATCTCAGTTGAAGTGTTGGTACATATATGAAGTCCATATACAGAAAGAGTATTAATGTAGGGCTCTAGATCTTATGTAAATAAATATATATGTATACATAAAATTGCATATACATATACTTATATGTATCTATATTTATATCATCTATATGTTGGTGATATCTAATGTAGATATAGATTATATACATGAAGTTATAGTTATTGGTATAGTTACTCCCCCAACTTCTTATGTGTTATACACATAGAAATACATGGGAGTTACATATATGTACATATGTATTAGTTATTAAAATTTCATGTGTATATAATCTATAGATCTCTATGTATATCTGTGCCATCATTTATATCATATATATCTATGTATCCTCCTGTATAAGAAAGTAGTGAGAGGAATATATGTGGTTACACTCAAACTCTTATGTTTGGCACAAATAGAGGAGCTGACCTGAAATGAGAAATTTAAATATGGCCTCTTTCACTTCATTGCTTAGAACACTGAATGAGTCATACTCTCCTTGTTAGTAAGAATTGACAGAGTAAATGAAATGATTTTTGCCTGGTTTATTTTCAGAAGGTTGATATCTTTGCCCTTGGGGTTCAGTTATTTGGAATCACAACTGACTCCGTTAGGTGCTATGTCATTCCACATTTCACTGTGTTTGTGCAAAATTCAGATTTCAGCTTAATGTTTTCTGACCCAGGTAGCTTGCACACATTGCTTGACAGAAACAATGAGCATTTAGCAAAAACAGGGACTAATTTATAGTGAAGTGTTGATGTACATGGTCTCTGACTGCCTCTCATGAAATTAGTTACATTGGAAATAAAAATGAAACTAAATGAGACATGGAAGGTGAAGAAATGCCAAGGGAAAATTGAAACAGTATTCCTGCCACAGTTGGTTTCTTCCATTTACCATTTACTTTGGATTTTCTTTCTTTCTTTTCACATTTTTTTCCCAGAGAATCAATTATGGCAAGACATTTGCTGAAATGCCCACTTGTGGGCATTGAAAACTGGCACTGAGATAAGACAACACAGAATATGTACATTGATATGGAAAGCTTTTCTTTATTTTTCAATTTTTTTTAGAAAAATTTTCCATGGTTACATGATTCATGTTCTCTCTCTCCCCTCCACTCCCAGCCCCCACCCTAGCTGATGTGCATTTCCACTGGGTTTTTACATGTGTCATTGATCAAGATCTATTTCCATATTATTGATAGTTGCACTGGGGTGGTCGTTTAAGAGTCTACATCCCAAATTATGTCTGCATCAACCCATGTGTTCAAGCATTTGTTTTTCTTTCGTGTTTTTACTCCCATAGTTCTTCCTCTGAATGTGAATAGCATTCTTACTCATAAGTCCATCAGAATTGTCCTGGATCCTTGCATTGCTGCTAGTAGAGAAGTTAATTACATTCAATTTTACCACAGTGTATTGGTCTCTGTGTACAATGTTCTTCTGGCTCTGCTCCTTTCACTCTGCATCAATTCCTGGAGGTCTTTCCAGTTCACATGGAAATACTCCAGTTCATTATTCCTTTTATCACAATAGTATAGTATAATGTTCTCCTGGTTCTGCTCCTTTCACTCTGTATCACTTCTTGGAGGTCATTTCAGTTCACATGGAACTCCTCCAGTTTGTTACTCCTTTGAGCACAATAGTATTCCATCACCAGTAGATACCATAATTTGTTCAGCCATTCCCCAATTGAGGGAAATATCCTCATTTTCCATTTTTTTTGCCACTACAAAGAGTGTGGCTATAAATATTTTTGTACAAGTCAATTTTCTCCACATATCTATTAACTCTAATTTTTCTTGCACTTCATTCACTTTCCTTTCTTCTTTCTTCTTCTTCTTCTTATTTTATTATTTTTTTTTTTGGTTTAACTTATCTATTTCTGGGAGGAGAAGGTTAAGATCCCCCACTAGTATGGTCTTACTAGTCTTACTTATTTCCCCTTTGAGCTCCTTCAATTTTTCCTTTAGAAATATAGATGCTATACCATTTGGTGCATAGATGTTTAGTAATGATATTACTTCATTGTTTATAGTACATTTTAACAAAATGAAATTATCTTCCTTATCTCTTTTAATCAGATTAATTTCTATTTTGGCTTTCTCTGGTATCATGATTGCTACTCCTGCTTTTTTTTACTTTAGATGATGCATAATTATAGAGAGCCTGCTCTATAAGCCAGAGAAAGCATGAAAGAACTTACATGAAAGATAAGGGAAAGGCATGAAAGAAGAGGGAAGTGGGGAGGGAAGTGTATAAACCTTAATCTCATCAGAATTGGCTTAAAGAGAGAACATACATACTCAGTTGTGTATAGAAATTTATCTTACTCCACCAGAAGGTTGGGAGGGGGATAAGGGATGGTGGAGTTAAATGAAGGAGGGCAAATTCAGGAAGGTGGTGGCAAAGGAGCAAAATACTTTTTAGGATGGACACGGTGAAAAGAGAGAAAGAAAGTAGGATAAAACAAGGAGGGAAAAGGATAGAGGTTATTGCACAGTAAACATGCTAGTGAAGAAAAAAATTACAAGCTTTTCTACCTAATTCCCCATTTCTCAAATACATAGAGAAAGGAGTCAAATGTGTAGGAACACATATAGTGGGAAGCTCAGTGGATTGAGAGCCAAACTTAAAGATTGGAGATCTTGGGTTCAAATTTGGCCTCAGGCACTTCCTGGGTGTGGGGCCCTGAGCAAGTCACTGAGCCCACCATTACTGAGGTCTTATCCCTCTTCTGCCATACAATACTCTGTGTATTTTTCTAAGATAGAACATAAGAGCTTAAAAAAAGGAATACAATTCATTTCAAAATTGATAAATATTCAAAGGATATGAACAAGTAATTTTCAGATAAAGTAAACAAAGTGATGTATAGTTATTTGAAAAATGTTCTAAATCACTCCTAATTAGAAAAAATGCAAATTAAAACAACTCTGAGCTGCCACTTCACACCTATCAGATTGATATTATGACAGAAGGAAAAGAACAAAAGTTGGAGAAGATGTAGGAAATTAATACATTGTTGGGTGAGTTGGGAACTGATTCAACCATTTGTATACAGCAATATGGAACTATGCCCAAAGGGCTATAAAACCTTACATGCCATTTAACGGAGCAATACCATTACTACATCTGCATCCCAAAGATATAAGAAATAAAAATGGGAAAAGGATATATTTATACAAACATTTTATAGTAGCTCTTCTTGTGGCAGTAGAGATTTGAAAAGTGAGATGATGCCCATCAGTTGAGGAATGGCTAAGTAAATTGTGATATATGATTGTAACTAACACTGTGGTCCTATAAGAAATGAGGAAAGGATGATTTTTGAAATACCTGGATGGGGCAGCTTGGTGGCTTATTCAATTAACAGCCAGGCTTACAGACAGGAGGTCCTAGGTTCAAATCTGACCTCAGACAGTTCCTAGCTGTGTGTCCCTGGACAAGTCACTTAATTCTCATTAGCCTTTACTGCTCTTCTGCCTTGGAATTGATACACATTATTGATTCTAAGAAGGAAGGTGAAGGTTTAAAAAAATAACTGAAAATACTTAAGTGAATTAATACAAAGTGAAATGAGCAGAACCAGAAGAACACTGTATACAGTAACAGCAATATTGTTTGCTAAACAATTGTGAATGGCGTAGTTATTCTTAGCAATACAGTGATCCAATCAATCCCAAAGACTAATGATGGAAAATGCCATTCACATCTAGATAAGGAAGTGATGGTCTGAATACAGACCAAAACATACTATATTTCACTTTCTTTATTCTTCTCTATTTTTCTAACATGGAAAAAAAGTTTTACATGATTGGACATGTTTGAATATATATTAGATTGCTTACCATCTCAGTGAAGGGATGGGAAGAGATGGAGGAAAAGAGATAATTGGGAACTCATTTTTTTTTAATTTTAAAAAATGTTATTGCATGTAATGGTGAAAATAAAATAAATAAATATATGTACATATATTAAACATTTATTAATATTCATTTTTAACATGGTTACATGATTCATGCTCCTACTTTCCCCTTCATCCCCCGCACTCCACCCACCCATGGCCAATGCACATTTCCACTGCTTTTAACATGTGTCATTGATCAAGACCTATTTCCAAATTGTTGTTAGTTGCATTGGTGTGGTAGTTTCAAGTCTACATCCCCAATCATGTCCACCTCAACCCATGCATTCAAGCAGTTGTTTTTCTTCTATGTTTCCTGCAGTTCTTCCTCTTAATGTGGGTAACATTCTTTACCATAATTTCCTCAGAACTGTCCTGTGTCATTGCATTTCTGCTGGTACAGAAGTCCATTACATTCGATTTTACCATAGTATATCAGTCTCTGTGTACAGTGCTCTTCTGGCTCTGCTCCTTTCACTCTGCATCAATTCCTGAGGTCTTTCCAGTTCACATGGAATTCCTCCAGTTTATTGTTCCTTTGAGCACAATAGTATGCCATCACCAGCATATACCATAATTTGTTCAGCCATTTCCCAATTGAAGGACATACCCTCCTTTTCCAGGTTTTTGCCACCACAAAAAGCAAAGCTATAAATATTTTCGTGCAAGTCTGTTTATCTATGATCTCTTTGGGATACAAAACCCAACAATGGTATGGCTGGATCAAAGGGCAGGCATTCTTTTATAGCCCTTTGAGCATAGTTCCAAATTGTCAGCCAGAATGGTTGGATCAGTTCACAACTCCACCAGCAATGCATTAATGTCCCAATTTTGCCACATTCCCTCCAGCATTCATTACTCTCCCCTTCTTTCATTTTAGCCAATCTGCTAGGTGTGAGGTGATACCTCAGAGTTGTTTTGATTTGCATTTCTATAATTATTAGAGATTTAGAACACTTTCTCATGTGCTTATTGATACTTTTGATTTCTTTACCTGAAAATTGCCTATTCATGTCTCTTACCCATTTATCAATTGGGGAATGGCTTGATTTTTTATTCAATTGATTTAACTCCTTGTATATTTGAGTAATTAGACCCCTGTCAGAGTTTTTTGATATAAAGATCTTTTCCCAATTCATTGTTTCCCTTCTTATTTTGGCTACATTGTTTTTATTTGTACAAAAGGTTTTTAATTTAATATAATCAAAACCATTTAATTTACATTTTGTAATTTTCTCTAACTCTTCCTTGGTTTTAAAATCTTTCCTTTCCCAGAGATCTGACAAGTATACTATTCTGTGTTCACCTAACTTATTTACAGTTTCCCTCTTTATATTCAAGTCATTCACCCATTCTGAATTTATCTTGGTGTAGGGCCTGAGATGTTGATCTAAACCTAATCTCTCCCATATTGTTTTCCAAATTTCCCAGCAGTTTTTGTCAAGTAGTGGATTCATGTCCCAGAAGTTGTGCTCTTTGGGTTTATCATATACTGTCTTGCTGATGTCATTTACCCCAAGTCTATTCCACTGATCCTCCCTTCTGTCTCTTAGCCAGTTTTGATGACTGCGGCTTTATAGTATAGTTTAATATCTGGTACTGCTAGGCCCCCTTCCTTCACAATTTTTTTCATTATTTCCCTTGATATTCTTGATCTTTTGTTATTCCAAATGAACTTTGTTATAGTTTTTCCTAATTCAGTAAAGAAGTTTTTTGGTAGTTTGATAGGTATGGCACTAAATAGGTAAATTAATTTGGGTAGAATGGTCATTTTTATTATGTTAGCTCGTCCTACCCATGAACAATTAATGGCTTTCCAATTGTTGAGATCCAGTTTTATTTGTTTGGAAAGTGTTTTGTAGTTGTTTTCGTATAATTGCTGTGTTTGTTTTGGTAGATAGATTCCCAAGTATTTTATATTGTCTAGGATGATTTTAAATGGTGTTTCTCTTTCTACCTCTTGCTGCTGTGATGTGTTGGAAATATATTGAAATGTTGATGGTTTATGTGCATTTATTTTTTATCCTGCAACTTTGCTAAAGTTGTTGATTATTTCTACAAGCTTCTTAGTTGATTCTCTAGGATTTTTTAAGTAGACCATCATATCATCTGCAAACAGTCTCAGGGCGCTGCTTCCAGGGCCATGATCCTGTCTGCACAGGGTCCCCCCTAGAGGTCCAAGCCTGCACTCAAGATCCTTGTTTGTGCTTATGGCAATGCCTTTACCGGAGCCTGTGCTCAAGGTAAGTGTTCAAAGTCCACAAGCGTTTTTTAGCCTCTTGGGGTCCTAAGTCTTGCTGCTTTCAGGAACAGGCCCTGGAGCTGCCAAAGACTTAATGGATGCCCCAAACTTGCTTTAACTCTTGTGTCCTCGCCTTGGCACTGTAGGTGGTATGGGGCTGGGGGAGGGGTTTCCTCAGCTCGTGCTTTAGTGAGAGCTGTTTCACCATTTTATATAGTGGAAATGCCCTGATTCCATTTACCTTCAATGCTGCACCCTGTTGTGGGGTCCCTTCGTTCATCTGGATTTGTTTTTATGTCCCCTTGAGGAGTCCTTTATGCTTCGGTTAGGAGAGGTTGAGCAGCTACTTTTTACTCTGCCGCCATCTTAACCTGGAACAATAAATATATATTTTAAAAAGAAAAGGAAATGTGTTTGTATTGGGTGGGAGATAATTTTCCCAGCTCAAATATGATAACAATATAAGAGAGAATCTTTTCTATTTATTTTGATATTCAAATTATAAATTAGTTTAACTTCTTTATTAAGTTAACTATACTTAGTTAAGTATTATTAAACTCTTCCATGCATGTAGGTTATGCCAGTTTCCCTATATTCTGGTCTACTAGAATAAGCAATGGTGTTAAAGTAAATGTATATGGATTTTAGCCCTTAATCTATCACTAAGGGTTAGAGTCTTAGAAGAATGTGAAAAGACTGAAACAGTAACATAAGGGACACGGCCACCAAAATGATAAAGGCCATATGATACAAGAATCAGTAGAAAGGATTAGACATGTTAAATTTAAAAAGAAGACTTGTAGGTGGGAACAGGAAATTTTTCTGTATTCAAATATTGAAGGTTTTCAAGTGGAAGAGGAAATGTGGAAAAATTTTCTAGCGATGACCTAGAGCCGTGATAAGCAAACTTTTTAAAGAGGGGGCCAAAGGAAAGGAAATGCTCATCTGTCAGTCTGTTTCTAAGGCAACTCATTTGAAGTTTCATTGTATTGCATCCTACTTATTGTATTGGCCAGATTAGGAATAATGTCCCCAGAGGGATAGAACATTTAAGCCCCCTTATGCACCCCTACACCTCCGCATCTGGCCTGAAGGCTATAGTTTGCCCATCACTGACCTAGAACAATTAATAAATAGCCTGAAATCTTTAAGCAAAAACTAGATTGTCATTTTTTTTTGAGAGGCTACCTTTTGAACTTTGAGGGCCTTTAAAATCCTGGGATTCAAAAATTTTATAATTGGCTGTGTTGATCAATTTGCTAAATCTGTGTGAGCTACAAAATAAGAATAAATTGACCTATAAAATAAAGGAGTTGAATGAAACGGTTTGTAAGGTCTCACTAATTAAAAAATCTGGGTCAAGATTTTTATAACACCAAGAGAAAGGACCATTCTTCCATTTCTTTTGAATAAATATTGGTGTAACTTATTTCTATATATAGTAAATATTCAATATATCTTAGATCAGTGATGGAGAACCTTTTGGAGACCATATTCCATGACCCCCTCCAAGAACATGCACTATACCCTGCCCCATGCCAAGTGTCAGGCATGCTCTGCCCCTCCTACCATTCGCAGGTGAGGGAAAGAAGCACTCCCATTAGGCTACGGGGCAGAGGGGGAGGTATGAAAAAAAATGTCATCAGCCCAGGGGAGAGAAGGAAAAGGGCAGATCCCTTTGAATGACGTTCGGATGGAAGAAGACATGGATGAAGAGGAGGATTCACGAATTAATGAACATTGTACTAAGACTGATAACTTATAAAAATGAACTGATAAAGACTTTGTTTTAAAAGGAATTTTCTGAAGAAGAGGATTAATCATGTAATTAATGGACAAAATTAATGGTTCAAAGGGAATTTGGGTAATGTAAATAGTATCACTACATACTCATATACACCCATCATTACATATGACTATTAAGAACTTCAGAGGAGAAAAGGAGAAAAGAGAAGATTTCTTCAGGAATACAATAAGAAGAAAGGAGATCTGAAGTTTTGGCAGATATCCAACATCCACCAGTAACATGTTGCAACACAACATAACAAAATAACAAAATAATAAGACATATACACCAAACATAAACAGGTTAAGATAAATTGTCTTCCTTATAGGATAAAAAATGTATAAATACTAACAAAGTTAGAATTAGCTATAGGATAAGTAAGTACTAATAAAGGATAGTTAGTTACTAACACCAAATAGCTAGTTACTTAAATTTAATTAAACTAATATAGTAATAATATAGGAATAGTTTAGAATAGTTAGTGAGATAGGGAATAGTATCTAGAAATTAGATTAAAGGATAAGGTAAGATTAAGTACTAATGTACATTATGCTACAATACAACAAATTGTATTACATGAATAACAAAATGCATTACATGAAGAACATAAAACATACTACAGATCACATATCACAAAATAATGTAAATAGATATGTAAATAAGTGTAAATAGTGTGTATTATTATAAATTATATTATATTATATATGTAAAAGATATAATATGTATACTTGATATGTATATATTATATGTACATATATGTATAGCATACATTTATATATTGTATGTATTGTATGTATATATGTATATGTGTAAAATACTATAGAATTCTGTAAGTAATTAATTCAATATTAATTATGTTACAAACATTTCAATGAAATTTGCATAAGTTTAATGTTTTGTTGTAATTTTAATGTAAAAACTTATGCAATATTGTGTTAAATGTGTATTTTTAAATTTTTTTTTGCATTTTATTAGTTAATATCACTTTTCTGTATTAGTTATGAGAGTTGTGTTTAATGTTTTGCTTGAACTTTGTGTTTATATTTCAAGTTTGTTGTTTACTTTGTTAAAATTTTGCTTTGTTACTTGTTACTTTGTACTTTGAACTATGTAATTGTTCATTGTATATTTCCTTTACCTTTTCATGTTAAAACCCATAGAATTAGGTAGTGTTAGATAAGGTAAGATAGAGTAAGTGTAGGTTGTTATTTTGGGTTATAATTTTAGTTTAGCTCATAGTGCACAAATACCAAAATATTGTGTGAAACACTATTTTGACTTTGTGCAAAGGAGTGAACTGTTATAGGTGGCTTGTAAGGTAGCAATGAAGTTAAGATAGGAAGAAGGTAGTCTAAAGCAAAACCTTGTCTGGGACCATAGAGATTCTAAGACAGAATGCAGAGAGAGGTTTGAGTGGAGAAAGAGGACCTGGCTGAGTTAACAGGAGTAACCCTGGAGGAGTATGGAGCTGTTATCCACCCAGCTATGCCTCTGCAGCCTGTGGATTTCGGGATTTGAAGAAGATAGGAATGAACATCGAGCAAGCAAGTCTAGGTTGAGTGAAAGTCACTATTCTGTTGGTGGACAATAAGCAGATAGTCTTTTACTCCCTAGAGCCTTATTGGATTTATTTGCTGAACAAGGATTTGGTTCCTGTGTTCTGTCTACATCTAAGGATCAGCTTGGACCAGTGGTATGAGAATCCCAATCTTCCAGTCTCTCTCCAGCCTCATTCAGAGCTGCCTGTCTTTTAGTGTAGTAAGGAAAGCCAGATGAACCTCTAACATTCTAAATGGCAGTTGACTCCTTCCCTAAGAGTTAGAAACTCCTTCACCCTCTTCCTTTTCCTAAACAAATTTTAAACTTGTTTTTGTAGATCTTCCTTTTTTTCTCCTCTAGACCCCAGAACCCTCATAGAGTAGTTGTTATCCCTGGCTAGTTTGGTATAGAAGTATAACTGCTAACAGTCAGTTACCCAGCTAACTGTATTTCTCCTTCACTACCTATTCCCCAAATCCCTGTGTGTTTATTTTATTTAGTTTACCCATTCATTCCTTGTGGGGTTGGGTTATATACTCTATTGTGTTTATTCCCTGTCTGGCTCCAATCAACCTCTTATTTATTTCAGTATATATATATATATATATATACATATTTACATATACATGTATACATGTATATATGTATGTTTATGCATATCCAAAGGGTATAAATGATTAGTAATTTTCCTGGATATTAAAAAAATTAAAAAAAAATTTCCTATGTGTTATGTATTACTTCCATCCATTGGTCATCCATAATATTGTCAAATTGTTTAAAGATTTATTTATGGGGGGGGGCAGCTGGGTAACTCAGTGGAGTGAGAGTCAGGCCTAGAGACAGGAGGTCCTAGGTTCAAACCCGGCCTCAGCCACTTCCCAGCTGTGTGACCCTGGGCAAGTCACTTGACCCCCATTGCCCATCCTTACCAATCTTCCACTGATGAGACAATACACCGAAGTACAAGGGTTTAAAAAAATTTAAAAAAAAGATTTATTTATGCATTGGGATGATATTGTAAGAAAATTTTTAATCACCTAATTTACATTTTGTCATTACATCTGGGCATTCTGTAATTAACTTAATTTGAGATAGGAGGGGTAACTTTGTAACTTACAAAATGATAATCTATTATGTTTAAGGTAATTTGTTTAAGAACTGAACATATTCAGTTAATATTCAAAATATGGCATCAATTATTCTTCAATTTATTTTCCAGAATATTTACTGTTTCTGACAGTACAATTTCCTAACCTAGTAGCACTACAAAATTCAAATCATTCTCTCAGTACATATTTTTAAAGTTTATATTCTATGTATAATGCAACAACATTCTAGGTGCTATGGGAGATACAATTTTTTTTAAAGCAGAAATCTCTGACCTTTTTTGAAGCTCAGAATCTGAAAAGAACAATGAACAACCACAAAAATAGTGTAATATGAAATAAAATGGGAAAATCTAGGCAAAATGTGATGGGAAAATTGAATTCATTAAATTGAATGAATTAAGGAAGGACTGATTATTTAAGGGAAATCTATGAAGCCATTATGGGAAAGTAACCTAAAAGAAAAAGAAGCATTTCAGTAGCTAAAAGGTACTTATCAGTACAAGAAAGATCAATATGAAAACACAGTTTTAAGAAATGCAAAGATATTTTAGACAAGATCTGTAGAACCAAATCTGAGCTATACATATGATAAAGTGGAAATAACGGATGAAGGGGACTGATGGATCAGGGAGACATCTAGGTAGTTCATTGGATAGTCAGGTATTCCTAGGATGTAGGTACTATTTTTATCCCTATCTACAGTAGAGGAGACTGAGGCAGACAGGTTATGTGATGGGCCCAAGGTCACACAATTAATGTCAGGCAAGATTTGAATATAGGTTTTTTTCTGACTCCAGTTTGAATGCTCTATGCATTCTGTTATTGTGCTGCCTCTTATGATGGTACCTTTGACAGTAATAGAGTAGTTTAGGAGAAGGGAAAGTTTTGAGGTAAAGACGACCAGTTTGGGGCTTGTTAGGTCTAAGATGTCTAAGAGGCAGTCAGTTCAGTTTGTTCGATACAGTAGGCAATACAAATATGGAGCTCAGGAGAAAGAGTAGAATTGGATATAGTATCTAGGAGATCTATAGATCTAGTCAACTTGATGAGATACCCAATCAAAATAATATAGAATACACTATGAAATTAATTCATGGATAGGTAGTGAAAACTGTCCATTTAAACATCACAATTCCTGTTTGACTCTTATGTGGCTTATTTAATTTTAAAGATGCCAAGCATATACTACAGCTCTTCTTTTTGGTCTTCCTTTTTTTCCTTTATATCATGTCATGAAGGCCCCTGAGTTGGATATCTAGAACTATAAAAGGAGATAATTTTTTGGCTCTATTTGTCATTGGATGAACAGTACTTTTTCCTACTGACATAATTTTGTATCCATCAAATCAAATTGTACTCAGGGTGGTTCATTTCTCCCCTGCAAAAAAAAGAGAATTATCTCCAAAATATAAATTTATGTAATTTTTTCACATTATTCATTATCCTGATTTAATCCACTCTCCCACTCACCTCAACTGCTCTTCCAAAATTTGTATCCCTCTAATGAGATAAAACATGTCCAAACTAAACTCACAAATATGCTCTTCCAAATTTTCCTGTAAGGACTGAAGACATCATGTCTTCCTAGGCACACAGGTTCACAACCTCGATGTCATCCTTCACTCCTTATTTGCACTCATCATGTATTCCCCATCCGTTGTCAAAGCATGTTGTTTCATAATATCTATCTTATGTCTCCTCTTATTCCCATTTACATCCATAGCTACTGTTACAAGTCCTCATTCTCTCTCCTCTGAACTATAGCCAAACCTTATAATTGTTCTCTTTGTCTTGAGTCTCTCTCCACTCTAATCCATATTCAATTTAGAAGCCAATTGATTTTCTAAAGCTTAAGTATGATCATGTCACTCCTCTATTCAACAAACTCCAATAGCTCTCTATTACCTGTAGGAACAAATACAAACTCTTCAGACATTTGAAGCCCTTCACAACGTGGTCTCTTCCTATCTTTCCAGACTTCTTGTGATTTACTCTCTTCCTTCTATTCTCCAGTCTGTTTGCTTGTTACTCACGCACAACAGCACATCCCCCAGCTCTGTGCCTAATGCACTCCTCAACGTGATCTCTTGACCTCATTATTTTTGCTTGACTCAGATAAATCCCACTTTCAAGAAGAGACCTTCCTTTCCCTTTAACTCCCAAAGAGGATCAGCTTTAGGATAATCAGAATTTGATGTTTCCAGCCAGAAGATCTGGGAAGATGTTCAGCCACTCCAATTTCTTAATCATTCCCAAATTAAAAGCACCAGTATGGTGTCCATTGTGCTTCAGGGTGATCTGTTCCAATTCAGTCCTTTCTACCTATCATACTTCTTTAGGGAAATCTGTATGGATGAGTAGCCAAAGACAAAGGAATGAATCAACATTATGGAAGTATGTTTTTATATCTTCTTAGATTTTATTGTGCTCCACTTATTCTGGGATCCATTGAAACTGACCTCCTTGCTGTTTCTCAAATAGGATACTTCATTTACCAACTTTAAGCATTTTCACAGGTGGTCTCCCATTCTTGGAAACCTCTCCTTCTTCATTGCTGTTTCCTAGCTTCTTTGGCTTCCTCTTCTAGTTTCAGTTAGTCTCATTTTTGACAAAAAAATCTTTCCCTCTCCTCCCTAGTCTTAGTGCCTTCCTTCTGAGACTATCCCCAATTTATCCTGCATGTGTCTTTTTGTATGAATGTTTGCATGTTTCTCTCCTATTAGACTGTGAAGTTCTCCAGAGGAAGGATTCTTTTTTAAATCCTTCTGTGTATCTCCAGCTTTTTTCACAGTGCCTAGCATGGAGTAGCTGCTAAATAAATGCCAGATTTGAAGATCTGTGTTAAGGAGGCAAGGCTTAATGATCTCTTCATAGGTAATCAAGCTATTCAAGCTCAGACTTCCTAGGAAAAGAAATTTTACATTGGAAAGCCATCTTCTTTTAATAATAATAATAATTTATATAGCTCATGTGGGCATAGTGTTAGGAAATTTGAGTTCAAATCTGGTCTTAGACACTTATTAGCTATGCGTCCCAGGACAAGTCATTTAATCTCTCTCTGACTCAGTTTCTCCATCTATAAAATGAGGATAATAATAGCATCTACCTGCAGAGTTGATGTAAGGGTAAAATGAAAAATTTATAAGTGCTTAGCATTATACAAGGAATACAGTAGATGCTCTATGTCAGCTAATCTTTATTGTTGTTATTATTATTATTCTTTAATGTCTCAGTGATCCTTGCACAAGGACTAGGAGCTATTATTACACCCATTTAGAAATGAAGAAACTGAAGTTGAGGCTAAGTGGCCTGGCCAGACTCACATCTGTGGCTGGTTTTTTTACAATTGTTTCCAATTCCAAAGCCAACACTGTGTACATTAAGCCATACAGTTTGGCTGAATCTAACACTCTATACAGGACACCTAGATGTCTACATTTTAGTTTCTTCATTCTGTAGTCCTTCTAGAATTTCAACTTTTGATGGAGTTTCACTCTCTGAAACTAGGATGAACCAGTAAGGAACTGAAAACTATATTTTATACTAGAATAGATTGAATGAACTGGAGATTGATCAGGAGATATGTTAACAGTGGAAAGAGACTGAGAGAAGCTGCATCAGATTCTCAGTTCTACCATTTATTACCAAGTAAAGTTGGACATGTCACTTAATATATCTGAGACCCAATATTATCTTGAAAATGAGAGGGCAGGGGTGAAGCTGGGTGGCTCAATGGATGGAGAGCCAGACCTAGAGATGGGAAGTCCTGAGTTCAAATCTGACCTCAGATATTTCCTAGCTGTGTGACCCTGGGCAAGTCACTTGACCCCCATTACCTAGCCCTTACCACACTTCCGCCTTAGAGCTAATACACAGTATTGGCTCCAAGACAGAAGGAAAGGGTTAAAAAAATCAAATCAAATCAATAAATTAATTAATTAAATGAGAGGGCAGAAATAGATGATGTCTCAGGTCACTTCCAGCTTTGATTCTGTTAATCTGTACTTATTGAGAAGAGAATTCCTAAGAAATAGAAAGGGATAGATATGAAGAATATAATATTTGTCTTCAAATATTTGAAGGATTGTCACCTATAAGAGAGAACAGGCAACCTATTTTGAGGCCTATAGAGCTGAAGGAGGATCATTGTATGAAAATATGAGGAAACAGATTTGGAATAAAGAATAGGAAAACAATTCTATCAATAATACCTGTTCAAAAGTTAAATAGGTTGTTCTCACGTACTAGTGGCTTTCATAGATGTGAAATGGTTTAAGAAAAGGTTTGATAGAAATGTGTTGTGATGGTTGGAAAAGAAATTCTTGCTTCAAGAAAAACCTGAATAAAACGACCTTGAGGTCTTTTCCAATCTAAGAGACTATGGATTTAGTTCCAGATTCAAACAACAACTCATCAAATAAATTATTATTCTATACATCCAAAGGAACCCTAAGATGATTCTCATAATCCAAATGTGTAAAATT
The DNA here is from genome assembly GCF_016433145.1 of Gracilinanus agilis. Lineage (NCBI taxonomy): Eukaryota > Metazoa > Chordata > Mammalia > Didelphimorphia > Didelphidae > Gracilinanus > Gracilinanus agilis. The sequence continues at coordinate 325,979,555 of NC_058130.1, forward strand.
AAAAGAAAAATACATTTTTCAGGAAAAAGAAAGAGGAGATAAAGAGGACAGGATACAATGATATAACAAACTTATTCACTCCCAGACTGAATGTGAGCCCTGAAAATTTTCAGTGAAAAATAAAAAATAAAAAAAATATAAAAAATTGAAGAATTAAGAAATCTTTTGTTCCAAATATGATTTCTGAGATGCATATAGGGAATGATATTTATGAGTCTATTGATTATTATAACCTGTAGCTCCTGGAAATGTAATACTATTTTGTAAGGAAAAAATAAGATTTTAGTCAGTTCTCTATTAAAGTAAGTAGACAGTTTTTCAGACCACTCCCTGCTTTTACTCTAAGAGGCTCTGCCCTCTCCTCTGCTCAGCAGCTTACAGTCAGAGCTGATTCAGTGCACTTAGCACCTGCTGCACCTACTAGGAGCCAATCAGAGCCAGGCAGCACTTGGACTTGCCTTGTGCCCCACCCCCTCAGTCAAATTTGCATAAGGCAAATTTACATAAAGTAAAAAGTGTCTTGTGTTTGCAGGAAACAGAACAGCAAACAATACAGATGTTACATGTGATGCATGTGAAATGAGGAAGTTGTTGAATTATTTGTGGTTGCAATAGTTTGTGAATATGTATGACAAGTAGTCATATAAAAATAATAATTCACATAGCATTTATTTTTAGTAGAATTATATTTATACCTTCTAAGTAGGTACATGGCTTAATAAAAAACCCCAATGTAGACTATGCTGAAATTTTGTCACTTGTTTCCTTCACTGTTATCCAAACTGAATGTATTGCTGTCATTGTCATCCATGATGAAGTCATTACATAATTATTGGATAATCTGTTCATTTCATATCAATTTTATATAAAAATATTCTGATTTATTTTGGTCTCATTCCAAGTTTTCTATAGACACAGTTTTTTTGGTTTTGTGAAGATCTAGTTTTTAAATCCCTACTGTTCTCCTTTATAATGTTTAGCAAATAAATTTAGCAAATAAAGTAGTGTTGGTCTCAACTGTCATTTCTCCCTATTTCACAAGGAGATTAAATGTTTCCAGCCTAAAATTGTTTCAGAGGGGAAAACTGGGTGCCTCAGTGGAGTGAGAGCCAGGTCCAGAGGTGAAGAGATCCTGTGTTCAAATCTGTCCTCAGACACTTCCTAGCTATGTGACTCTAGATAAGTCACTTAGTCCCTCTTTCCTATGTCTTACTGCTCTTCTGCCTGGGAACCAATACACAGTATTAATTCTAAGATGGAAGGTCAGGTTTTAAAAAAAAATGTTTCAGGGATTTTTGCCCTGCCCACCACTTACTTACCTCCTCTTATATACAAATACACAACAATTGTGTGAATAATTTTATATAACTTTACTAAGAAATGGTAATACAATCATTGACATTATTTTTTATATACTTCTGATTTTTCAGATTCAACAAATTGCTTAAATAAGCCAGGCTGGGACTTCTATAATTGATCTTACTGTCTTTAGCTTTTTAAATCCCTTGTCTATGAATTCATTTTTAATTCTGACCATTTCAGTAGCCTGTTTTCAAGTGTTCAGTTATCCCATTTACTGACAAGTCATTTTCTTTAATTAAAATATAGTTTCTCTCTTTGTCTCTCTGTCTTTGCCGAGCTCTATCTCTTTTTCTGTCTTTCTCCTTGTCCTATTTGCTCAACTGTTGAACATGGCAAGATTGTTCTTACTCACTTATTGAAGAAAATATTCAAAAGACATAAGTTTGAGTCTCCTGTGTTGTCTATAATGGATTGAGCTCTTGGATTTTTAAATTCTAATTCAGGTTTTTCAACTTCAATCTGTTTCTTGTGAAAATGTTATACAATTGAAAGATATAAATACCATAAACAAATATCAAATGATCTTCATGAAATAGATAGTAGAGCGAGTTAAAATAAAAAAATGTAATATTAAATTAAATGTATCCATAAATACACAGGGATAGATGGACAAAAATAAATTTTTTTAACCCTTAACTTCTTTGTATTGACTTATAGATGGAAGAGTGGTAAGGGTAGGCAATGGGGTCAAGTGACTTGCCCAGGGTCATATAGCTGGGAAGTGTCTGAGGCAGGATTTGAACCTAGGACCTCCTGTCTCTAGGCCTGGCTCTCAATCCACTGAGCTACCCAGCTGCCCCATGACAAAAATAAATTTAAGAGGGTCACAGAAGAAGTAGCTGATAAATTAAGGATTTTATGTGTGAAAATTCAATTACTCCAATATAAATAGTTGTAAGGAGAAGGATAGTGATTTGACCTATGATTTCATTGGTATAAAGAATTCCCAGGTAAGGGAACTCCTCTCGATTCAGGTCAAAATCTCTCTGCCACTTAGAGTCTTGGAACTTGGAACCCAGAACACTGAAAAGTTGTGTCTTTCCTGCTATCATATTGATGAGCCTAAAAATCAAAACTTCAGCCCCAAATATTTTCTGCTCCCTTACCTTCCCCCTATGACAAACCTAAAAATGATTCCCAGCTGAAGCTATCTTAACACCTCCTTGAGAAATGATTCCCAGCTGAAGCTATCTTAACACACGTCCTTGAGAAATGTTTATTACCATGATGAATATTTGCCCCTTTAATGAATGTTTGGCCAGGTGCTTCCTGACCCCTGATCCTGAAACCCCCTCCCCAGGTGCTTCCTGACCACCTGTCCCTGACACCACCTTGATAATTATGTATGCACCAACCCCCTTCCCCAAACATTTCTATATAAACCCTAGGCTGGAGAAGCCTCGGGGTCAGACTGGACAATCTTCCTTTCTGCCATTGACCCTAGCTTCTCTGCTAGAAAATATATGGGCCTCTTCTTGCACATTGCAGTGGTAGTGTGATTCTTCCTGCCGTGACCGAATCTGGGTATTAAAATTTTGGTACAACAATATAACCAGTGTATGTCAGAAGTTAGAACCCACATTTTCTTGACTTTGAGGTCAACTTTCTATCCACTACATAATACTAATAGAAGTTGGCAGAAATCACTGTAAATCTTATATCTCTTGATAATTAAAATTAAAGTCATGGTGTCTTTTTAATTTTTTTGGAAATGTGTAGTGGGTTAGGAAATAGTATTGTAAGTTATATACATAATTTATAACTTGAAATATAAATATAAAATTTATATTTTAGCAGAATTAAAAGGAACAGTTGGGGTGATAAACAATGTTTTGACTTTAACATATGGCATGAGTATTTTTCTTACCTTTTTTTCTTCTACCAACTTTAAAAAAATTGTAATGCACTTATGTATATCTAAGATGATCTATATCATATAGAATTGTGGATGATGTGAAAAATATACAAGAATAGAAACATCTAATTTAACTGGTGAACTGAACAAAGGCATTATATTATTTGTGTGTGTGTGTGTGTGTGTGTGTGTGTGTGTGTGTATTCAACATAGTGCCTATTATATACATCAGGAATTGTGCTGAGTCCTGAGGATATAGAGATAATAACAGTGGTTATCCTCAAGGAACTTACATGTAGGGGAGATGATATGAATATACATTGTAAGTCTAAAAGAGTGGCTAGCTGATGACTGCTGCCAATATGTATACTTTATCTTCTGACAAAATTTGCCTTGGATTCATTGCTCTGGAACTGCCTGATATCTCATAAGGGAAGTAAGCTCCCTAATTCTCACATTTACTGGCATTTTACCTATACCCTGTCTATTCAGGGAAAACTGCTACTGAAAGAGCTATTAATTAAAGAAGTGGTTTGGAGCTGGGAGTCTGGGATGAAAGGCAAAAGTAAAAAGAAAAAATTCTAACGTATAAACATGAAGCTGATATGCAATAAGTAGATTATTCTTACAAAGAAAAAGGAATGCTATATAATAAAAAAGAAAAAAACTCATAGAAAAATAGAAGAGAATTCAGTAACTTAGTATTACTAGTGCAATGAGTTGGAAGGCTTATACTTAAGCCCAGTTGGAACACAATGCTTACTAGACTGCTAATTAGCCATTTGACATTGCACTTCGATACTGGCATTATCTAGTCGAAAAGCCAAGAGGCATCTTGGCAAGTTACATCTTCACTAAGCCTCAATGGAGAGCTGGACTCAATGAATTCTAAGATTCCTTCTTGCTCTAAGGCTATATTCTTATATATGCTTATTATCTCTTCTGGGCCCCTCATTCTCTAGTAACAATTCTTCCCTGGTCTCAAGTCTAATCTTTTCCACTGTTGTGTGTCCACCTCTGATACAATACATCATTCAGAGACTGATCCTTAAGATTTGCAAATTATTTAATTTTTTTAAAAATTTTATGCATTCAGAAACTCCTAGGTAAAAGCAGACCACAAAAAGAGAAAAGCAGATCAGTTGCTCTCAAAGCAATCTATAAAGAATTTCCCTAACTCTTCCCTGGTTCTAGAACTGTCTTCACTAACTTTTTTTTCCCAGACCTTTTATAGAGTGGCAGATCAGATCAGTTCACCCAATAGCACTTAACTAAATCTGTTCCACAGCATCTTAGCTTTCAATAGCACTGAGTGGTGGGACGTTCTACTCAATCTGACCCAATTCTGCTAGTGTCCTGGACAAAGAGAGAGCCTGTTAGATGAGTACATACCATAATAATAAAAAGAAATTAATAAGTACAAGGTAGTTTAGGAGTTTCAGGAAGTTAGGAGGATTAGGAATCAGTCTTACAGGAAGTAAAGTATTCTGAGTATTTGAGAATTTCCCATCTCTTTCCAGTTCTCTATGGGATTTAAGACTTTGTTATGTGCACAGTAAATGCTACACTAATATTAGTAACTATTAGCCTAACATGACTTCTAGGACTTCATGCTTCATGCATTACTTTATTCAGGATTCCTCTCGTGCCTATTCTATTTTTAAATAGCATCATATTAATTGTGTAATGATCATGACCCAGTCTGGCTCTCAAAAAGAAATGTGAAAATATACCACCAGCTTTTCTATGCAAAGGTAGAGCATTATGGTTTGAAACATTGTGATGGCAAACCTATGGTACAGACCTTTTTGTGGGCATGTAGGCCAAGGACCCAATGCCCCAAAGACTCAGTGTGCCCATCCCTGCAGCACAAAGTTTACCAGAATTCCTAACTAGAAATCCTGAATGGGGTGCAGCTGGGCTTCTGGCCTCCCCTCTCCCTAGTAGAAGTTAGTAAACTGGTCTCCTCAACACAACATCCCTGGTGGGATTAGACTGCCCCACTCCACTTATAATACAATGGCCTCTTATTTACCTTTGGCCTGAGTGAGACAGAAACAACTTCTGTCTTTATTATGAGAAGTAACCAGTGTCTTTACAATGCAAAGTATTTTGGTGATTTTGGAATGTGTCTCTTTAGTTTCTACTTTAAAAATGTCCAAAACTGTAGTCTAGTGATTTAGTTATGAACCTGAGGCTAGGTTAATATCCTCTTCACTGTTCAACAGCTCCCTTTCCCCAGTTTCTTTCATCAACATATTGTGCTTAATTTACATTCTTCTTCCCCTCATTTCTTACTAGCCTGTTCAATTTGCATTCAAAGGGGTGCAAGCCTGAAGGAAAGCAAGTGGGCTAGAAACTCTGGAAAACACAATAGTGGCTTGTCAGAGGTAGCAATCAGCCCTGCATCCAGATTAAAACCTGAATTCAACCCTTGATCATTTGCTAAAAAGGTTACTTTGGAGGAAACTCTCTTCAGGAAGGCTGGAATATGATGGGGTGATTGTGTCAAGATGGTATCATTTAACCTGAGGGTTATATTTTCTTATAAATAAGGGGTTTTCCTGTAAGCTGGGGCTTTTTTGCCCTTTTTTGCCTTGCCTTTTCTCTCTTAATAAAGTATTGCATGTGAAATGGCTCTGGTTCCTTAAATTGTGGCTAAAGAGGTTATACTTTTAAATTTTCAAGATCCCCTCAATTTCCACTTTGGAGAGGAGCTTTGTTTGAGCAGATCATAGCTCACATAACTACAAGGGAGGAGAGCATGGTGCTCGAGCCCCTCACCTCTCCCACTCCCCAAGTCTAACTACATCATTTGCCCCACCCTGCCCAGAAGTCCAATGGGAGTGCTTCCTTCCTCCCCTGGGTGGAGTGAGGAGGAGAAGCAGTATGATCCTGGTACTCAGTTGGGGGAGGAGCACAGAATGTGGTGATGGGGGAGGGGTATGGGGCACAGGACTTGGTCTGGAGGGTGAGATTGGAGCCTGGCAGTCCATCTCCTGATAGTTGCCCATCAGTGGTATGTACTATCATACTTGGAAATGTGGTTTTTAGGTGAACTTCCTTTCTCTCTTCCTTTTCTTCTTTCCTCCCTCCTTTCCTTCCCTCCCTTACTCTTTCTTTCTTTCTTTCTTTCTTTCTTTCTTTCTTTCTTTCTTTCTTTCTTTCTTTCTTTCTTTCTTTCTTTCTTTCTTTCTTTCCTT
>NC_058130.1:325995798-326025307 GCF_016433145.1 Gracilinanus agilis
TGTATTTCCACCCACCTCATATATGTTTCTTGTAGACAACATATGGTAGGATTTTGGTTTCTAATCCACTCTGCTATTTGCTTCCATTTTATGGGCAAGTTCATCCCATTCACATTCAGAGTTATAATTATCTGTTGTGTATTCCCCAACATTTTGGTATCCTCTCCTAGTTCTACCTCTTCTTCTTACACTATTTCCTTTTAAACCAGTGGTTTGCTTTAAGCCAGTAACCTTTTTCCCTCCCTTGATTTACTTCCCTTTCTAACCCCTCCCTTATTATTCCCCTTTTTTTATTTTTAAGGACTCATGAATTCCCTTCCCTTTCTTTTCCCCTCCCTTTTCTGACCTCCCCACTCCTGTGTTCCCCTTGGTTTATCCATTCTGACTTTCTCAGTAGGGTTAGATAGTGTTCTATATCTCAATGGATATAGCTTCTCTTTGCTCTCAGGGTTAATTATACTGAGAGTAAGGTTTTAATATTACCTCTTAATGCTCTCTTCCTCTTTTTCTTATAATAGTATTTGTCCCCTCCCCTTCCCATGCCCTCTTTGTGTGTAATAGAATATCCTATTTTTCTTATTCCTTCAAGTTTCTCTTGGTGTCCCCTACTATTCACCCCCCTCTTTCCCACCCCACATATCATCTTAGACCATTTAGCACTCCAACCTCTCCCTATGAATAATTCTTCTAATTACTATAATAGTGAATACTATAATAGTGAAAAGAGTTCACTACAGAGAAACACACATAACATTTCTCCATATAGGAATACAAATAATTAGATCTTATTGAAGCCCTTAAAGAGGTAAATTTAAAAAAAATAAGAGTTTTCTTTCTTTCCCCTCTGTTTCCTATTTACCTTTTCATGTTTCTCTTGATTTTTCTGGTTGGATATTGAACTTTACATTTAGTCCTGGTCTTTTCTGTGCAAATACTTGGAAATCTTCTATTTTGTTGAATGCCCAAACTTTCCCCTGGAAGTATATACTTAGTTTGGATGGGTAGTTGATCCATGGTTGAAGTCCCAGTTCTCTTGCCTTTCTGAATATCATATTCCAAGCCTTGAGGTCTTTTAGTGTGGAGGCTGCCAGATCCTGTTTGATCCTGATTGGTTCTCCTTGATATTTGAATTGTCTCTTTCTGGCTTCTTGTAAAATTTTTTTCTTTTACTTGGAAGCTCTTGAATTTGGCTATTATAATCCTTGAGGTTGTCTTTTCATGGTCTAGAGTAGAGGGTGATCTATGGATCCTTTCAATGTCTATATTTCCCTCTTATTGTAGAAGTTCATGGCAGTTTTGCTGAATAATTTCTTTTAGTATGGAGTCCAAATTGCTATTAATTTCTGCTTTTTATGGAAGACCAATGATTCTCAAATAGTCTCTTCTAGCCCTGTTTTCTTGATCTGTCAATTTCTCATTGAGATATTTCTTTTTTCCTTCTATTGTATCAGTCTTTTGACTTTGCTTGCTCTCTTGAGAGATCATTAGCTTCTAATTGCCCAATTCTAGCCTTTAGCAACTGGTTTTTGGCTATAATCTTTTCGTTTTCCTTTTCAATCTGGCCATTTCTGGTCTTCAATTTACTTGCCTCACTTTCCAATTGCAAAATTCTGTCTTATAAACTGTTATCTTCTTGCCAGATCTCTTCCAACTTTCTCTTCATCTCAGATTTGAACTCTTCAAGAGTTTGTGACCATTTTTCATTTTTTTGGGAAAGTTTGTATCTGATTATGTGTTTGTTCTCCTCTGCTGTTTGCTCTGTTGTCTGCATTTTCTCTGTGTAAAAGTTGTTGAGTGTTAAAGATTTCTTCATGTTAATCTTTCTCTTTTGGGGTTCTTGTGAATTGCTTGCCATTGTTAGCCCAGCACCCTCTCAGGTTTATCCTCACACCCAGTGTCTCTCTGCACTCTTCAGGCTCCTGAGGTCTCTGGTCTAGTTGTTCTCTGGTCAAGCCTCCTGGTGATCTTCTTACTTGTTCCTCTGCCCAAAGCTCCTTTAACAGTCTCAGTGTGCTTCTTCCACAGTAATGCACCCCTCTGCACTGGGTCCTCACCCAAGATCTGCACCTGTGCTTAAGTTCTTTGTTTAAAGTCTGCACGTTCTTTTACCTCTTGGAGTCTTAAGTCTTGCCACTCTCCAGAGCAGGCCCTGGTGATCCCAGGTGGCTGTCAAAGACTTAATGAATACCCCAATATTGCTCTAACTCTTTTGTGCTGGCCTTGGCACTCTAGGTGGTTTGCTGGCTTTGGCACTCTAGGTGGTGTGGGGGTATAGGAGGTTGCCCAGCTCGTGTTTTAGTGAGAGCTGTTTCACCCCCTTATAGAATGGAAATGCCCCGATTCCACGTCCCTTCAATGCTGAGCCCTTTTGTGGGTTCCCTTCATTCATCTGGATTTGTTTTTATGTTCTCTTAAGGAGTTCTAAGTGTGGGTTAGGACAGGTTAAGTAGCTGCATTTTACTCTGCCACCATCTTAACCCAGAAGTCGGATTTACCTTTTATGATTGTTTTTAATTTAGTTTTGATTTTTTAGTGTGTAGTTGTTCTTTCCATTTAATTTTTGTAAATTTTATATTATACTGTGTATATTGTATTCTTTGCTCTGCTTACTTTATACAGTTAACATTGATCTTCCCATGCTTCTCCCTATTCATCAGACACTACCTTATTATAGCACAACAGTATTCCATTATTTTCATGAACCACAATTAGTTAGCCAATCCCAAGTTAATGAACTACTTTCTTCCTATTTCTTAGCTATCACAAAAAAAGGACTGCTTCAAATATTTTGTAGTATATGGGAATATTTTTCTTACTTAAGGCTTTTTTGGTATATAAGCCCAGTAATGGAGCCTCTGTTTCAAATGGCATAGAATCTTAGTCACTTTGTTTTTGCAATTCTAAATTGCTTTCCAAAATGATTAGACTACTTCATAGCTCCACCAACAATGTATTAATGTACCTGTATTTCCACAAATTCACTGATATTGTTGCCAATTTTGGAGGTGTAAAAGCTAGAGATTTATTAATTTGTGATTAATAAATTGTTAAGTTGGCTATGACACTTTCCCATCACTAAATACCACCATTTACCAGTACAGAAATTGTTACTTAACCAGTTTTAGGCACAAGGCAGAAAGAGAATGGAAAATATTATTGGTAGCTCAATTTATATTCTGTGTCTGTGTACTACACATTATTCTCACCAAGGAAAAGTGTCAGAACAGATTAGTGGGACAATATAGTCTCCACGACCTTTTTTTTTTTTTTTTTTTTTTTTTTTTTTTTTGTAGCAAGCAGTTGCAGGAGAAATAGAATTGAAATTCCTTTTTTATTTTATTTGTCTATACCCATATTACTTGAACATATTTCAGTTTTTTAAAAATGATAATCAAGGGCAAAACCTGACCTAATATTGAACTAGTCAGTCAAATATGTGACTAACTTCTAGGTAATCTTTTAATTCGTCCTAAATAAATGTTCCATCCTAACAGTTTGAGAATTAGGAAAATAGGGCTTCTCTGGAAGAAAAGATGTATAAAGAAAGCCAAATGTTCCTATCATTAGAACCTCTCTTGATCCACAAATGACGTTTCTATACTACCCAATATCCATTTTGGTTCAAATAGATTATTGGTTACTGAGTATAATCCTGGTCCAATTTGGAGGCAGATTTTCTCCAAATATCTCTTTTCTCAGCCTCTGAAAAGTGTAATGTTCAACTATTGTTTTAGGACTACCAAAAAACTTCAGAAATGAGTGGCTCACAAATCAATTTTTTTTGCCATTTTTTTCAAATTCACAGGATCTCTTCAGCTCCGAAATTGAATTAGGGGTGTTTGACTGCTCCTTGCATCCCACTGCCATGTCTAGATTTTCCTCTTTTCTCTAACACTCAGTAACTTCTCTTCCTTTGAGGTTCATACTTTTTATATCTACCACCCAATCAAAATCCCCATTGCTATTATCCACAAACCTCTGGTTCATTCCCCTGTTTTTCTCAATGAGTTTGGTACCTGGCTTTTAATTTTTCTCTCCTTCCCAACTCCTGCCCTCATATTAGGAGACTTTAGCATATATATATTGATTCTTACTCAATTACCCTAAACTCTCAGTTCTTCAACCTACTCATTTTCTATGAGTTACTTCTCTGCTCCAATTCAACCACACACAATGATGTTCATACTCTTTATCACCCTCAAATGTATCACCTCCTTGTTCAAGAATTCAGAAATTCTCTTATTAATCAAAATCTATTGACCTCTCCCTCTGCCTTCCATTATATAACCTTATTCTACATGGACACCATGACCTCCAATATGTGACCCTTCAATTCTCTCCCAGGACATCTCTTCAGCACTAGCTACTCTTTCCTATTCTCCCTTATCAGATCATCAATTACATTTAATCAAGTCTCAGCCTTGGGTCGGTCACTCCCACCATTCATTACCTCTGTTCTTATATACATTTGCTGCAAATTAAGGTAGAGAGAATCACACATTTCTGATTGTGTCCATTACAAATTTATGTTACATAGCCACCACTGCTACTGGAATCTTACTATATCTTCAATATAACTCCATTATCAACTCACTATTCCACTCTCCACAGCATCTCTTCTATTATTTCTAAAACCAACCACTGCTCCACCTACCCCAGAGGCCACTCACATGAAAACTTTCCTTTATATTTCACAGAAAAAAAAATTAAGGCCATTCTCCATGCTTCTTCTCCTTTCTTTCTCATCCATTACTACTCAGGTTCTTTCTGCAACTGTTTATTTCTTCTCTTCCATTTTACATGATGGCATGATCTTATTCCTTGTCAAGACTAGCTCCTCTACTCATTTAAATGAGCCCATTCCATTCTGCCTTCTCCATCAGATTATTCTCTCACATCCCCACTCATCACTTATTTTTAATCTCTCTTTATCTACTAGCTCATTCCCTACTATTTACAAACATGTCTATGTCTATCTCATCCTGAAAAAAAACAAACAAAACAAAATAAAATCTCACTAGGTATTTCTATGCTTGCTAACTATGATACTATACCTCTTCTATCCTTTGTAGATAAACTCCCCAAAAAGGTCACCTACAAGAAGTGCCTCTACCTTCTCCTCACTTTCTTCTTAACTCCTTACAATCTGGCTTCTGTTCTTATCATTCCATTGAAATTTCTCTCTCAAAAGTTACTAATGATCTCTTATTTGTTGTATAATTAGAGAATTTTGCACCTTTGAACTACGTTCCCCAGAATTCTTTTGGTATTTCCCAAAATTCCTTTTAATCTCTCCACCACATTGCGTGGTCATGTTTTGTATATAGTTGGCTGTAGTTTCACCTCTTTCTCTCTTTTGCCACTGGGGCTGAGTTACCTAGCTTTTTACTTTAGTTATCATTAATAAACTTTTTAAAATGTAATAGTTATTGTGTATTAATTTTAATCTTTATATTGCCAAATCCAGTGGTCTTTTCTCAATCTTCATTCTCTTTGACCACTCTGAAGAGTGACACTATTGATCACTCTTTCCTCTTTGATACTTTCTTCTCTCTAGGTTTTTTTAGCACATCTCTCTCCTGATTTTCCTTCTACCTATCTAAGTGTTGGATTCTTTTCTAGACCAAGCTCTCTAACTGTAGGGACTCCTCAGGGTTCTGTGTTGGGTTCTTTTCTTCTTTGTACTACTTCACTTGGTGATCTCATCAGCAACCATGCATTTAATTGTCATCTTTGACTATTTTCAAATGTACCTATACTGCTTCAATCTCTCTGCTGAATTCCAATCTTGCATCTCCAATTGCTTTTTAGACATCTCAAAATGGATGTCTAGTACATATTTTAAACTCAATATGTCTATGACAGAACTCATTATCTTTCAAATTCTAACTCCTACTTTCTCTGTCACTGCAGAGAGTAACACTGTGCTCCCAGTCCTCAGGCTCACAACCCAGGAGTCATACTGTATTCCTGACTATATCTCACCCTTGTTCAAATAGAAATTAAATAAAATGGTAAACCAAGGAAGATCTCTAAGGAGGGTAACATTTATAGGAAGGGGCATGCTACCTGTCTATAAATCAGTTTATGGCTTGTCAAAGATCTCAAACAAAAGGAGAGGTGCCCCCCTTTTTTCCAGGGAGTACAAAAGAAAGAGTAGAACAGGATAGATGACATCATATGATTGGGCACAAAATGATTGGTTATAGTGCTGAGACACAGGGAACAACATGATTGACTGGAAGTTTGATGTCAGGGGCCAGCAAGAGCCTCACTTCTCTTTTGAAACTAAATGCTCTTGATGACATCCAGATGCTCAAATTTTTAGACAGCAATCAAACATCCTCAAAGGATAGCCTGGCTGTGCAAAGATATCAGGTCCAAACTCCACTGTATTCACATGTATTCTTTAAAGTCAGCAAAAATTCTCTAAGGCAAGAATAGATCACTGATAATCAGAAGAGCTAAATTTCTAAAGTTAACATAATACAGACCAGCTGAATTCTCAACTAAATTCAGAGGCAAAGAACCATGATGTAAGCAGTTGCAGAACAAATCAATTCCAGGATGAAAATTGACTTCTTGTAAATAGGATCAAGAAGAAATGATGCAAGATCAACTGACTCAAGTCTCTGCCCATCCCAATACATTCTCCATTCAGCCACTAAAGTGATTTTCCTAAAGGGAAGATCCAAACACATCACTCTTTTTCTCAATAAATTCTCCCTATTGTCTCTAGGATCAAGCACAGAATGCTTTGTTTAACATTCAACACCTTTAATGAGCAAACCCCTACCTACCTTTTCAATCTTCTTGTGCCTTAGTCCCTTACCACATACTCTTCTATCTAGTGATAATGGACATCTGACTATGCCATGAACAACATACTTCATCAGGCAGCTCTGGCATTATCTCTAGCTACCATTCATCCTTGGAACACACTCCTTCTTCTCTTTGTTCTATCTACTTACCTCCCTGGTTTCTTTTAAGTTCTAGCTAAAATACCACCTTCTACAATAAATCTTCCTCAGTGCTTCTCAATTCTAGTGCCTTCCCTCTGATAATTATTTCCTATTTATTTTGCATACAACTCACATTTTATCTGTTCATGTATTGTTTCTCTCTTTAAATTGTAAGGTCCTTGATGACAAGAAATGTCTTTCGTGCCTGACACGTCATAGGTATTTAATAAATGTTTATTGATTGATTGGGATGAAAAAACTGTCACCCAGAAAAGTTAAGTGATTTGTCCAAGGTCACACTATGACAAAGTTGGTAATAGAATCCAGGTCCCCTGACTCCAAATTCAGGATTCTTCCCTTCCAGATCTATATATTTCTGCTTATTCTTGTTTTGATCGAGATTAATTTGTTGAGAAATAATAAAGACAGGAAAGCTGAAGTATGTAATATCATAACACATAAACCATGGTTACAATTTCCCCTCTCCTCAGAGTTTGTTACAGATTTATAACTTCGAATGATAAGACCAATACAGCTGGTCACAGTGCCTGCTTCCCTGACTGTTTTAATGACTCACTTGGACTATCCAACCTTAGACATAGGCCATCTCTCTTAGCAGGGCTGTGCTCCATGAGGATATATGTGCCCTTGTTAGCTACAATTCTCTGAATTTGCTTGAGACAGCAGTAGCTGACAGATTAGCACTACCATGGGCTATAATGAGCACTGTCATATCTCTCCAAATAATGCTTGCCTGTGTACTTTTCAATCTATCAGAAAATGGTCAACTAACTGAATTTTCAGGTGCCCTTATTGGCTCATAAATTTATTTTATGTGTGTGTGTGTGTGTGTGTGTGTGTGTGTGTGTGAAAGCACATATGCAGAAACCAAACCATTTGTAAATGGTCCCACTTTTGCTTGTGGTTTTTTTTTTCTTTTTCTAAACCAATGAACCATGTAGGTCAAGGTTACAGATATGGGAATGTGCTGAGTGAAGTCTATAATCCATAGGACCATTAACAAAAAAAGCTATCCCTAAGCCCATGAATGATGTTATATCCATGTTCAATTAATATTTGGTAGATTCCTATGTGTAAAGAAAGCACTTTGTAAACCTTAAAATATAAGATAAATATTCATTTTTCTTATTATAATTCCCTGTTCTTTCATCTAGGCTAATATTAATTAGTCACATTAACCCAAGGTTTAATAGTTTACAAAGTGCTTTGCTCAAAAGAACATTTTGAGAGAGGTAGTGTGGCTATTATCCTCATTTTACAGTTAAATGGCTTACCTACTATAATAGGACAAGTTGTCAAAATCTTAGTTGTTTCTTTTTTTATGTTAAGCTGCAAGTCAGATTTTATAATCTCCTTTTTCATCCACATTCTTCATTCTGTTCACTTTCTTCCTTCAGAATGGTATCATCTTTATATCTGAGATTATTGATATTTATTATGGTAACCTGAATTCCTTTTGATAATCCAGCTTGGTAATTTGCCGGATTCTGTGTTTGTTAAATAAAATGACAATATATAATCTTGTCATATTCCCTTCCCAATCTTGAACCAATCATTCCATGTTTGGTACTAACTTTTGCATCCTGTAACAAATAAAATTAATATAGAGGGATAGAATTAAAAATATCATAGTTTTAAAGGGATTATTGAAAGCCATTTAGAAAAATGAAGCCAAGTTCACATTAAGATTTAGTTCAAATGCCATGCCATACTTCTGTCCACCAAGCTGCTTCAGCAGGAAAGAAAGTGTACCAATCAAGTCCTGAGTCTTTATGCCTCTGTCTATGTTATCACACTTCTTGTCCACCTCATTATGCAAGAGGAATCATGGGAAATGTAGTTTTGAAAGAGTCCTAAATGTCCACAGGAAGTTTAGATCAGGGACCTCAAAATTAGTTCAAGGACTCCCAAATTTCCAATATCACAATCGTGACCTGCATACAAGTTCTTGAGGAGACAAGGAAGATGATTTTAATCTCTTTGAGGACTTGTGACAAGTTGTTGTGATCCCCACAGTCAAAATCTTTAGTGTAGTCAATGGAGCAGAAGAAGTATGGTTGTTTTTTTGTTTTTTTTTTCCCTTTTCTTGTAACTACATTTCTTTTTCCATAATCCAGCAAAAATGGACAAATTGGTCTCTAGTTACTCTCCTTTTTTAAAAATCAGCCTGTACTGACAGTTCTTGTTTAACATAATGTTGAAGCCTATTTTACAGTATTAATCATAAACTTGCTGGCATGTGAAAAGAATAGAATTGTTTAGTAATTTGAACATTCCCTGGCATTGCCTGTCTGTGGGATTGCGATATAAACTGACCTTTTCCTCTCAGTGGCCATTGTAGAATTTTCCAAATTTTCTGGCATATTGAATGTAGCACTTTAACAACATCATCTTTTAAATTTTTCTTTAGCTCAGCTGGAATTCTATCATCTTCAGTAGATTTATTGACACCAATGTTTCCTAAGGCGCATTTGACTGTCATCTCCTGATAATGTGGCTTTAGATGAGTATCTACACCATTGTGATTATTAGTTTTGTTAATATCAGTTTTGTATAGTTCCGTGTGTTCTTGCCAGCTCTTTTTAATCTTTTCTACTTTTGCTCAATCCATATTAGTTCAAATGTGCAACCTGAATTACCTTAAACCAGGACTACAACAACATGACTCCAAGCCTTAAATGTCTTTCTATTCTTGTCTCTCCTCCATAAAACTCCCAAGGTGATTTTCATGTCATGTATGACTGACTTTCTCCCTAATATTGAACAAATTCTAGTGGTTCTCCATTAGTTCTCAGATCTTAATATCATAAATGTAGCACTCAAAAGGAATTTTGAGGTCATTGAGTCTAAACTACTCTTTTTTTACATTGGATTATAAACTCTGAGAGGGCAGAAATCATCTTTTATTTTTTTAATGTATATCCAAAGTACTTAGCTCAGTGCCTACCAAATAATAGACAGTTAATAATTCTTAATTGAATAGAATTTTACATATGAGAAAATGGAGGCTTAGAGAAGTTAATTTACCTATGGTGTTCAAACTAGGATTTGAATACAAACCTTCCTGACTCAAAGCACAATATTCTATGTACACCATATCACTTGTGCTTAGCATTTATAGTTCTTCATCATATTGATCTTATTATTTATCACATGTGCCATTCCATCACACATCTCTATATTTTTGTACTAACTATCCTTCATGTCTCAAATATTCTCCCTCATCACCTCTGACTCAGAATCCTTGACTTATTTTAAGACTTGACTCAACCACCAACTTCTCAAGGAGCCTTTTTTATTTCTCCAGCTTTACCTTTAAGGTCTTTTTCTATCTACTCTTCATTTATCTTATATATATTGCATAAAGTCTCACTAATCATTAAAATGTAAGACTCTTAAGGGTAGGGACAGTTTCTGCTTTTTGTTTCTATTATCAGTGCTTGGCATAAGAGCTTAATACATAATAAGTGTTTAATAAATTATTGTTAATTGATCATTTAAACTATTTTATCAATGGCTTAAAAAGAAAATGAAAGTAGAATAAATAGAAATAATTAAAATAGCAATCATTAATTTGGTAAACCCAATAACATCAATTACTTGGAAAAGGACCCACTTTTTGATAACTACTAACAAGAAAATTGGAGAACATTTTGTTAGAAATTAGGTTTAGATCACTTTCTTAAACCATGTACAAAAATGGATATGTAACCTGATTATCCATTAAAAAGTTAGATGAAAATGAGATCATGTATATTTTACTGCTCTAACTAGGGGAAACCTTCTCTAAACAAATGATTAAAGAGATCACAAAAGAAAACAAATAAACATTTTGAATATATAAATTTCACTTAAAAGCTTTTACCCAAATAAAATTAATAAAAAATTAGAATGATAAAATAAACTGTAAAGTGATAAAAAATAGCAAGAACCCTTTCTCAATAGATAAAATCATTAAATGATACCAAAAAAGATTTTAAGAAAAAATAGAAAATTACAAATGCTCATATGAAAATGTGTCTCTAAGTCACCAAGTAGAAGAAATCAAAATTATAATAACCCTAAGGTTTCATTACACACAGTAAAAATTTGGAAAAATGATAATAAATTGTAATATTCAAAGGGAAAAGGACTTTGGGAAGAAAGGCACACACATACATCAGAAGGAGATGAAATGGGTTCAATTGCTGAGGTTATTAATTTAGAATTATGTGAATGGGTTACTAAAAAATCTTTGGGCATTTACCTATCAATCTTACTTCTAAGCACCTACTTTAAAGAAAGGAAAGACAGAGATAAAGGTTTTATATATGTCTATATCTGTATAGTTGTACTCTTTGTCGTAGCAAAGGATTAGAAGCAATAAAAGTTGAATGGGTAATAGGTGCTTAATTATTTCAAGTGAAAAATTTTATAACATATGAATGTAATGTGAAGTAATTATTTAGAGAGTTTATCATATGCACCCTGGTAGTAGGGAAGAGAAGTCAGGACTCCTGGGTTCCCTGTGAGGATGGGCAGAAAGAGTGACAATATGGCAGAGCTAATCTAACAAGATCATGGAGGGAAGAGCTAATGGGGTTTAAGAAGCAAGTTCCAGAAGGAGAGGGGCCTTTTTTACTTGCTCTCTTGACTTCCTTACCTAAAACAGGGCTGGTGTTTTCTCTCTGTGCTGCTTCCTTATCTAATAAGGAATCAGTGGGAAATCACTGCAGTAATTAGAGTCATCCAACAAAATGAAATAGCAGATCTAGTAGGCTAAAAAAACCTAACTTTCTCTCTCTCTGTCTCTGTCTCTCTCTCTCTGTCTCTCTCTCTCTCTGTCTCTCTCTCTCTCTGTCTCTCTCTCTCTCTCTCTCTCTCTCTCTCTCTCTCCTAATAAATGCTTATAAATCAGGGATTGAACCTCCAGACCATAAAAAAATGAAAAATATGACAAATTCATAGAAACATGGAAAGTTTACTATGAAATGATGCCAAGTGCATAAGGTCAAAATAAAAATATATTTGAATATGAAATTTTATGAAAATATCACTAAAAACAGCTTTTAAAAAGAAAAAGAATGCTAAACATGACTAAGCATGAAACCAATTAAGATCCACAGGACAGAAAATGAAATATACTGCCTTTGACTTTTTTTTTTTTTTTTTTGCTATTTCCCCTAAGATATAGTTCCTCCTGATGAATTTCTTATTATTTTGTCTAATTCTATAAGATAATCCTTTGATAAGTTTGGTAGGTATAGTTCTCAATGTACAATTTAGGTAGTAATCATCATTTATTTTAGGGACATTAATTGTCCATGAGCAATGAATATCTTTCAATTATCTATCTTCTTTTAGTTTTATTAGGAGTGTCTTGTAACTTTTATTTATATGTATTGAATGTGTCTTAGTAGATTGAACCAGATATTTTATGTATTTTGGAATTATTTAAAATAAGGTTTTAAAAATAATTTCTACAAATTTCTTTACTGTTGTTTTTTATTAATAGCTATACAGTTTTAGAATTGGGACTGCAAAGGTCTTGCTGTGTTCTTGTACAGCACAAACTCCATGAGGGAAAGGACTAGGTGCAGTAAAGCCTCTAGGCCCCTATTATGATTAAAATTAACTCCAGAAGAAATATAAGTTTATTGAATCTATGGTCCTTCATTGATTAGGCTAGTATCATAACTGCTAAAAGATAAAGGTCTTTATGATTATCTCTAATGTCCAGAGACAATACAGAAGCTTGCTCAGGCAACTTAATAGTTTTAGGAGTTCATTATTCAGTTCTACCTTGAACATCCCAAGACATTTCTAATTGGTAGATAACTAATTAAGAGGTGGTCTATCAAACCATATACCCTTCCCCATCCACACTGGTAGAGAAGTCACATATGCAGAAAAATAACCCTTCTCCCCTTCATTTATTAAGTATATTTTGTTTAAAAAGAAGAAATTCTTTGAGATTCCTAAGAGAAAAGAAAATGCAAAAAGCAGTAGACTAGACAGAATCTCTGATCCAAACCCCAGACACAGAAATACACAGTAAATCTCCCTATTATATGAGAATTGATTTAAGGTCTTTCTACTCTGGAGCACTGTCTGATATAAGAGTCAATACAGTGTATGAAAAATAAATTCTCACATTCTCTTCCCTGAGGCATGGGATTACCTTTCCATCTAGTCAGTCTCCATTGAGTGTGTATTCTGCCACAATTACACTCCTAGTTGCTCTTATTTTCCATGGGAATTTTGGGCTGGGGTTCAGTTGAGACACTTGTAAGGAAGCAAGGCAGAAACATCAACACCTATCTTAAAACACAAGCCCTTGAAATTGAGTGGTCTATACCTAGTGTGGTGGACAGATAGGAGCAAGGTGATACATGTTAAGTTTCAAGATTTCAGTTTTCTACATCCCATTAGAAATATGCATTATTTATAATGCAGCTCTAATTACTAATCATTTCAGGTACAGACTCATTTTAGAGGTTGATAAGTTGGAAGAGTTTACACTGAAAAGAGATCTCCTAACATTTTGGAAGTTCTGTTAGTAAGTTTATTTTTAGATATTGTTTGTTTTGTTGTATGCTTGTTTTAAGGAGAAAGACAAGGAGAGAACTGAAGGGAGGATGACCTTGAATATCTGAAGTCATATGTGGAATTTAGGGATATTGAAGTTGAAGAAAAATTGTGGAGAATATTCAATTATAGATTGTTTTCAGTATTCTGTGATTTTTTTCATCTTTGTACCCCTGTACTTGGTGCAGTTTTACATATTTTTAGTACTTTATAAGAATTACCTAATGTTCACCTTAATGGAATCCAATGTCTACTTCTTGGTCCATGGCACAGAAGGAAAATATCATTTTATAACTCATAAGCCCCCTTTTTAAAGTTTGTTTTTGTGTTATTATTACCCCCCGAAAATGTCAATGCTGTTCCCAGTTTGATTGACCCGGGATCCTAAAACTCAAGGTGCACCTACTCTTTATCCAGCTTCCTGGTGGCCTCCAAACATACTGGTGTGGCTTCTTGATCACCTAAAGGTAAACAAATTTCATTGAAATGGAGTCAGACCCTTCAGACTTGGATCTTCTAAGAACTCAGAAGTTTCCATATAGAGATGAGGAAAGTCACATCTAAGTACTACAAAATCCTTATTCAATATCCTTTCTACACTTTCCTTTCCACATTTTCTTAGGGAAACCTCATTTTGTTAACTTTTGAATAGCACATAAGAGACTCATTTCTAATAGCCAAATTGAATTAACAAAGGAAAAAGTCAGGGCCACAAATTAAATCCATATTTCATTGAATGTCACCTAACCAAGTCAGAATAAAACCTATGGCATAGTAAAGAAACGGAAATGTGCTTAAAATTCATGTTAAATAACAGAGAACTCCCTTCCTCATCCCTCATCCCTCATACACAGCCATAGACAACAATTAAATTACCAGCTGGAGAGAGAACACTTGTTGCTTGACAACCCAAACTTCAAGTATTACATTCAAGCAAGATTGCATTTCTGCCTCCGAATCTCTTTGCTTTCCCCACAGATTTGTTGCAGTTATTTGCTCAGCTGATGTTGCCATCTGCTCCTTTTCCAATGGATTGTAGCTGCTCCTGGCTTTTCATCCATAAGGGACTATTTAAGGCTCCTTTGTGAAATAGCCTATAACCACAGGGCTTTTCTCATCTTTTGTGAGTCAAATCTATAGTTCAACCCCATATAGCACAGCAAAAAATGGAGTCAAATCTCTCAGGCTAAATCTTTTTGTGTGGGAACTAACTACCCAAGGTCTGCTTGGGTTAGGGGAAATATAATTCTTTCAGCTTCCACCCAGTTTCTGGCACCAGGCACAAAGGCCATACAAATTTTCTGGAGTCTGACTTAAAGGAAAGAGAATTGGAAATTTTTCTCTTGGATGTGGAAACTGCATCAAGTTCCTAACCCTCATTACACAAATATTTCTTGAACTGAATGAAATTGAATAAAAAAAGGACATTTTAAAGGAATCCTAAATAAACCCTAAACCAATATCAGTAAGCCAGATGTAATATTGTAAAGTTGGAATTTGGGAAATGCCATTTAAAAGAATATATATATATATATATATTTTCCCCTATGGACACGTGAGGACCTTAAAAACTACATTTCCCGTGGTCCAACGGGTTTCCTGTTTTGGATTACGTATTCAAGGTGAGGGACTGTTTTAAATAGGGGGAAGTGACTTTGAACTTCCTCTTTAGCTACCTGAGCCCACAGAGGTAACAATAATGGCTGGGGTGGCAGTTTTGAATTCTTACAAGCGCATGGTCTAATGATTTTACCAGCATGGCCATGGCTTTAATTAAACTACTAATTTATATTATTATATGTCTTTATTATTTTTAATCTTAACAATATCATAATAGTATTGCTACAGAATGGTCATTATGGTCTACAAAAGGCCATATCCATGGATTATATTTTTGATCTTTAGAAGTAATTAATGAAGTACAATGAAATTATCTTTAGAAAATCAAATACTTAATTTTTATTTTACTTCTGAATCAAAGTATTTTAAATCTGGCTTTAGTATTTTCTTAAAGCAAGAATGAATTTCAAACTGATATTAATAACAATGTAAAGGTCAAGAGAAGAACCAATTAATATGCTAATGCATACTAAATAAAGTCATATAACTATGCATATTAAGAAAATCCATTTTTACAATAAATTTAATAACTTTTCCATTTTGTTTTATTTTTATTTTTGTAATCCATGGTGAAGGAAGATTGACATTGGTATAATGAGAGAAATAGCTATTTCTGTCTGCATAAAAATGTGGCATTGTTTGGGGAAATGCTTAACAAATATTCCGAGTCCTCATGACAAGAAAGACAGCAGCAACTTGTAAAATAGAGGGGAAGAAAGTGATGGACTTCCGGTTTCATCTATTTCACTCACTGTTTTGTATTAACTGTCTTACTACATTGAGAAAAGCATGAATCCATAGATCATGCTTGATGGATAAGGGAAGAGTGAGAGATGATTTAGAAAAGAATGTCTCCATCAAGAAGTGCCACCGAAACAATGATTTATTCAGTTGCTTTCCACCATTGGCACAATCTCTGAAGCTATGTTTCAATATATTTATTTTTCACATTTACATTGAGTGAATGCTTACCTTACGATTTATAGAGCTTTTCCTGTAATGTTTTTGACATCTTTATAAGTGTTCTTTTGAGAGGGACAGATATCAAGAGAGCCAACAGCATCTGGGTAATAGATTTTAAATTCAAAGATTTTGGAAATGATATAGGCCTCACCTCACAGAGTTGCTTGGTCTGTAGGGGGAAAAATTAACTAATATGTATTATGTGTAAATGTAAAATATATGATATTACTTGGAATTTTTAACTATTAAATAATATAAGGACACTTTTTCAGAGAAATAACATTATTTACTAACAGGGCATGTTGTCTGTTAATAAACAATGTGTCTAACTCTCAGGCAAATGATGCTCCCTGAGCTCTGACACTCTTTTGTAGTAAACTATTCCCTCTTTCTCACTGACCTGGCAGTTCATCCCTTGGACCTCCCCAGGATGTCCCCTTTGGTGGATGTTTCAAAAGATTGATATTTCAAGAAGACCTACCTGAATTCAAATCCTACCTTAGAAAGCAGCTGTGTGGTACTTGGAAAATCATTTAATGATTTTCAAACTCAGTTTTCTCATCTATAAAATGATGTGTTTAACAATTGCTCCCCTGCCTCACTGGTATGAGTATAAAATGAGATATTTGAAAAGAGTTTTGAAAATCTTTTATATATTATATGAGTGTATATATACATAGATATATGTAGATATGCATACATACATACATACATGTATTTAAGGATGTCCATACACATACATACATATGTACATATGAAAATTAATGTTGAATTTCTATATTCTTAGCAATATTTATATAGGAAATCATTCATTTCCCCCAATCCCCTTGACCTTCCAATGTCAGGCTGACATAGATAATCCAGACCTCAAGCCCAGACTGGGCTTCAATAGCTCCCTGACATTAGATCTCTTAACACAAGATGGCTGCATTTTTCTAATGGCTTGAACTTTTAGGGTAAGTCTGGTATTTCCCTTATTTGGGGAAAGATCCACTTCCCCTGTGATGAAATAATAAGTGGGGAGCTGAGATCTCTAAGTCTATCTCCTCTTGTTTTTTTACAGATGAAGAAACTGAGACAAATGGGGTTGTTACTTGCCCAAGGTCACATAGCTAGTATCTGAAGCCATCTTTGAACTTCCTGTCTCCAGCCCTAATACTCTATCTACTATGCTACCTAGCACCCATCATTTGAGTACCTGATATGAATTTTTCACTGTAATTTATAAGGATTTTATCACCTGAATTTGCCAACAACAGGCCATGAAATTATTTTCCACATTACTTAATATGCATTAAGCAATCTCTATGCTTAATACATTTATTTCATTTGTTAGTCCTAATATTAAAGTGGCCTTAAGTGAATGATTCTAAAAGACTTCAGAATTCTGAAAAATACAATGATCAACCATGATTCCAAAGTACAGATAAAGAAGAATATTCTTCACCTCCTGATGGATGGAAGTTGTTGTCCTTCCTACTGAAAGAGGAACAAATGGTATAAAATGGTGATGTCTTTTGACTGGAGCATAAATTGGATTAAAGTGAGACAAAAAAGTTGCACAAAGTCAATCTCATTCTCTTTGCCAGAATCATCCAAGTCCACTGGCAAGTCAAGTCAGAATGATAGTGATGGCTCTGGATGCAGTGAGTGATCTTGGCTTGTTCAATGTCTAATGAAGTTCTAAACCCTCCATAATACCTGCTTCCACTGTGCAGGTCCCTGGAACAAATTGTTGTCCTTCATCCCTTCTTCTGGAGGGTAGTAGGAAGTCTTCACATGTCTAGAGTAGGCACTCCCCCAATTCACCTGTTGATTATCCTTAACCTGGTTTAGCCCTCTGTGGAGACAGATGACCAAAGTGTGGCAACTGTACTTGTTACAGCTTCTTGGAGCAATAGGTGAGAGCTAGGTGGTAGGTGCACACCAAAGGGGGAAAGCAGCCGAGAAAAGAGGTTGGCAAGTCCTCCTATCAGAGGACTAGTCTTCCTTGAGCACCTCATACACCCTTTATGGTGCATAGGGAATGGAGGAATGCACAGAATGAGACAACAATTTTTGGCATGGTCAAAATGGGAATTTATTCTGCTTAACTATGCTCATTTTTTTACAAAAAGTTTCTTTTTTATTTACTTTCCTTTTTTCCTTATTTGGGAAGGAGGGAGAATAAAAGTTTGACATTAGAAAAAAAGAAATATAATTTGAAGAAGGAATTCTATGAATCCAGCATTCTAGGCATGTTCCGTAAGCATTTATGATTGCCATTATATCTTATTTTTATAGAAGGATTTTTAGCTATGTATCGCAAATATTTACATCCAAAGAAAGTTTTCTGACTTAAATGATGAATTGGAATACTTTTATCACATGAATTTAAGAACAACCTTGTACTTTCTAACAAGAGATGTATTTCCAGTGCTTCAACAAAACTCTACCTTTTGTAATTCTTCGTTCAATCAAGTATGCCATAGTATAGATTTATAATGAATATGAAATATTCTGAATTAAAAGTTTGAACTGTAAGATCCCCTAAAAACAGATACGTAAAAGTATATGAAAAATAACTTAGTGAAGCTCCAGTAAAAGAGAATTATACATAGAATAATAATAAGGTTGAGAGATGGGGAGGACAGGATTATTTCAAAAGGCACAAATTTAGAGGGTCTTGGAGATATATTTTAAAATTATAAGCAACTGTAGCCATATCTCTCTAGTTCTAGATAGAATTATTATTCATTCTTGAGCACATACTTTATTAAATGGGTTATTCTGGGGTGGGAGAAGGCAATACACGAAATGAATAAGAATACTCCTTGTCCTTAAGGGACTTACTTATAATATAGTTAAGGATATTACACCTATGCAAATCAATAAAACACAAGTGTCCATATGAACTGCATAGAAAAAGAGACAGAGATAGAGAGTCAGAGACAGAGACAAGAGACAGAAACGACAGAGATACAGACAGAAAATCAGACAGATAATTTTTTACTTAGAGTTACACTGAGATGTTTTGGAGAAAGTGATATTTGATCTGGATTGTGAAAAACTGATAGAAAATTTCTATAGGGAGAGTTGATGATGAAGATCTTTCTGGTTGTGGGATTGGCCTGAGCAATAAGTGCAATGATCTGAAAGTTCCTTTTTGGCCAGAGTTTAGAGTACATAAAGTTTAGTAAGATTCTAGAAAGACATGTCAGTATAACTGGTTATAACTAGTTGTCTAGAGCATTTAGATACAATGGGGAGAGCATCAGGCCTGAGGTCAGAAATATTCCTCTTTTCTGGGTTCAAATCCAGTCTCAGACATTTATTAGCTGAGTGATGCTGGGAAAATCACTTAATCCTGTTTGCCTCAGTTTCCTAATTTGTCAAATGAGCTAGAGAAGGAAATGACAAACCACTCCTGTATGTATGTCAAGAAAATCCTACATGAAGAGTCTTTTCAAGGATAGTCAGATATAATTAAAAACAACTGAAGAACATAATGTCAAAACTTTTGTCAAGGGATTTCAACCTATGCCTAAGGAGATAGACCTCTGTATGTTAAGGAATAGATTATTACTGAAGATATCTGAATGAGAGATTGACCTTAGTATAGTTCCATTTGGGAAAGACTAATCTGACAGAGGTACATAATTTGAATATAAAAAGAAAGACACTAGTGTCTGAGAGACTAATTAGGAATCAATTGCAGTATTATAGTCAAGAGATAATGAGAACCCTGATCTGGTAGTAAAGGCAGTGAAAAGGAAGAAATAAAAAGAGGAATTTGAAAGAAAGAATCTATAAAACTTGCTGAATATGAGTAGATATAGAAGAGTCAAAGATGACTGAAGATTTATTCTAAGCAAATGTGACATGCCATTAATCAAAACAGGGGATTCATAAGGGAGTTCTGCACTGTGGGGGAGAGGTTGTGAATTCTGATTTGCTATCCAAAGATGCTTGACCCTAATTCTGAGTAATATTACTCCTTTAATTTCTCTGATTCCCAAAGTGCCAAGCATTGCTTGAAAAAAAATTATAATCCAGTGAAATGTGTTCACTACAAATATATGCTATCTATCTTCAAATGGACATTTTCATTGAGCAGTAATCATTATATTCACTTCACCATTCCATTCCTTAGTAGTGTCAATTCCAAAATTTCTTTATGTGGATCTAGGACAGCTCTCTATAGGAACTAAGTTAAACTATGAACCTAATAAATATCTTTTCCCTCCTGGACTGAAGTTTAAGGAAGGAGGGGGATTATGTCTCCCACACATGTGTGTGGGGTAAATTTTTATATTCATGATTATATCTTCTAAAGTAAATATTTCTGTATAAAAACCAATCCAAGTACTAGAGGCTGAATGGAACTGGTGTTAGGTACTACCCCTTACACTTGGGGAGAGCTCTATCAGTGGGGGCTGGTCAAAGAACCTAGGCCTTCAATCCCTTGAGTATAGTAGAGAATCTTGGAGAAATGAAATGAAACCTACACAGCCTTTAGGCAGAGAGAGTCAGGGTATTTTCTGTTAAATAGGTAATTCAAATGTATATGGCCTTCAAAATATTGGAGCTTCTTTAGGAAATTCTAGTAACAATTTATATATTTAATAATTAAAATATTATAATTCACCTAGGATATAAGGAAAGTCTGGTCAATTCACTCCAGAAACCAGGAGCATATTAGGTAATAGATAGAATGATGAACCTGAAGTCAAGAAGACCTGAATTGAAATTCTACCTCAAACATTTACTAGTTGTTTGACCTTAGCCAAATACAGTTACTTAATGTTTATAAATCTCAGTTTTCTCATAAGCAAAGTGAGGAGGTAATATCTGATTACCTGCCCTTAAAGGTTCTTCCAGTTTTAAACCTGTGATTCTCTTGATTCTTCTTTTCATGTTTTCCAAGGCAGGACATAAGAGGCTCAAATATTTTAAAAACTCATTTGAATATCCAATATGGTTTAATGTGAGTTATAATCATATGGAACATGACAAGACCTTGTTTATGGATTTTAAGGCCTCAAGGTAACAAGTGGAAAAATCTAACAAAAACCAGAATACACACATAGGGAATCTGGTTGTTTATTCTGCTTTGTAGAAAGATATGTGATCTCATCATGATCCATGACTTTCTTCAATTTTAATGAAAACCCAGATTCATACCTTCACTTTTCATGTGATTATTATATATATTTAGCCACTATAAATTATAGTCATATACTATAGTTACATGTATGTAGTAAATGTACCAGGACTGTTTTGGTTGTATTAATATTTTTAGTATAATACTGTAACCCCCAACAAGTTCTCATTTCTATTAAAAGATCACAATTCTCTACTAGTTTCCCCCACTCTGAGCTATAAAAGTGGCATGTGTTTTATGCAGACTGGGTCTCATTTGCATTTAATGGAAGAGAAAAGCTATTCTCAGAATTATTATTGACTTAACTGATCTGAGGCATAAAAGGTCAAGCCATTTGAATATCTGATACTTAGCGTAGTGCTTGACAGTAGTAAGTATTTAATTAATACTTTATATAATCGAATTGAGCATAACCTACTCTAATCTAATCTACTACCTAAACATCAAGACAAAAAATAAAAGTCTGGATTTCATGATAAAAAAAAAGGAAGAAAACATCTGAGAGGTTTTAGAACCAAAGAGTAAAGTGAAAATAGAAAGAATTTACCAGTCACTTCCTGGAAGAAACTTCCAAAGACAAATTCTTAGGATTGTCATTATTAAAAACAAAACAAAACACAAAAACAGTTTTCAGCTATAGGAAAAAATACTCCAGTGGTCAGAAAGGAAGTGTTCAATTACCAAATAACTGGAGTCAAGAAATATACAAGATTTGGTCAATATCACTTAAAGGATTGGGGATTTTGGAATACTGTATTACAAAAGGTGAAAGCAATAGATTTACAATCTAGCAATAATTATCATAATTCTGAAGAGGAAAAATAAACAATCTTTAGTGGAATAAAGAAATTCTAAGCAATGCTGATGAAAATATCAATTCTGATTAGAAATTCTAAAATAAAAATATAGGAGTCAAGGAATACATAAAGAACAAGTTCAGTAAGCATATTTTTCAGATAAGGAGTAAACAGCTATAGTAAACAGACTTAACAAAAAGCTATGTGGGGAAATATATATTATGTTTCAGTTCATATGAATCAGTATAAATTCTATCTATCTATCTATCTATCTATCTATCCATCTATCTATCTATCTATCTATCTGCTGGGGGGTTACCAGCAGTCCAGTTCCCCTTGGGGGCGGGACAATTGAGCGAAAATGAGGTGAGAAGAGCCAGAGACCGAGTAGATTTGCAGTGGCTGATCTGAAGTGCCATCTGTTGATTTTAATTTTTATACCCTCTTTTCTTTATGATCTCATGCAGGTTTTTTTTCCCATACATTCAAAATCACATATTAACTTTTAAAACTTCACAAGATTGACATTTACTAATTATCTTACTGTGGTTAAACAAAGAAGCAAGCTTGTCAAAAATTATTCATTATGGGGTGGCTTAGTTTGAACTTATTCTTTTCAGCCATGTGTAAGGTACAAGTACATCAGTTCCTAGCTAAGCATACTATTTAATTATATTTTAACTAATTATATTATGTATATAGTTACATTATACTATTCATTCCCATCATCAATCAAGGAGATAGTTGATTACATCCAATAAGATACAATAATATCAGTCTGGTCCAATGTTTTGTTCCCATGGTGTTTTTTCTGTTATAGGATCACTAAGAATACAGTTCTGGTAGGGTGATTCTGTGCTAGTTTGTCATTGCCTTAATTTCTTTGTGTTTCACTGTTTCTATGGTCTGTAGGAGTTTGGGAACAAACTCAGGCCAGGTATTCTCTTGCTGGGAACTTTAGAAACTTGCATTAACTCACTAACTGCTGGTTTTCTACTGGACTGATTCTAGGGGAAATTTCTATACTCTAGGGGGTTGTACAGGGGTTTATTTTTGGATAGTGGGTAGTCTTTGGCTGTGATTGTTCTTGCCATGAACTTGTATTGTTTTTCTGTGTCTCCTTTGAGCTGGATAAGGATATTGATTGCAATAATTTCAATGTAAGTGAATGTCACTGTAAAAAGAATCATATAGGGTAAACTGAGTGTAGAATCTCTATCCTCCTGACAACCTGCCGTGCTGGATTGTCAGAGCTTGTGAGTAGCCATGCTAACCTCACAGCCTCGATGGCTTCCGGCATCTATCTATCTATCTATCTATCTATCTATCTATCTATCTATCTATCTATCTATCTATTTATCTTTATAACATAACCACTGAAGATTTATTTATTTTTTTTACTTATTTTTTTTTAAATTTTAAACCCTTAACTTCTGTGTATTGACTTATAGGTGGAAGAGTGGTAAGGGTAGGCAATGGGGGTCAAGTGACTTGCCCAGGGTCACACAGCTGGGAAATGTCTGAGGCCGGATTTGAACCTAGGACCTCCGGTCTCTAGGCTTGGCTCTCAATCCACTGAGCTACCCAGCTGCCCCCACCACTGAAGATTTAGAAGAAAAGTGAATCAAATTCTAGAGAAAAATAAACCACAAAACTTTAATAATGAAGGAATTAAGAGTATCCCCTTCACAAATTTAACAACAAACATTAGCCAAAGTGTCCAAGATAACTGTATGTACCTATAATTCCTGCTATTGGGGAGACTGGTTTTAAGAAGTCTATCTAGAGTTTGGGATCTCTGAGATGTGGTGGACTAAGCTGATCAGGTGTTTGTACTAAATTCAGCATTAGTATGGTGAACCCCCAGGAACAGAGGATAATGAAGTAGCCTGAGGAAGGGTGAACTGGTCCAGGATGGAAATGTACCAAGGCAAATTTCTTATGCTGATCATTTGGTAGATCAAGGGCCCTAGTAAATAGCCCCTGCACTACTATTCTGAATAACCTGGAGTGGGCGGTGGGGGTGTGTGGGACGACTTAGCTTTTAAAAAAAAAAGTAAAAACAAAAGAAAACAGGCTATGACTAGAATTTTGAAAAAAATTAGTACTAATGGCATTTAGTGATTATTGAGTAGGAATAAAGGGAATATACATATTTCTCAATTGCTTATAGCACCCTTTGAAAATTGATGATGCATATAAAGCATCACAAACAAATGAAGAAAAGCAGATCTATTAAATATGTCATCAAAAAGTCTGTGTATAACTAACAAAGGCTAGCAGGAAAAAATAGAAAGAAAAAAATTCAGTGAAACTAATTAAAGAGGCTATAAAATATTTGGGAGTATACTTGACAAGACATATGCACATACACAAATGAATTATATGAATACAACTTTAAAAGTTTTTGTTTTAAAAAGAATTAGGCAGACTTACATAACTGTAGTAATATTAATTATGCAAGGGTAAGTTAAGTTCACCCCCTTCTAATTCTGAGCCTGAATCACTAAACTAATAACAGATGTTAACATATAACTTATAATGATTATATACCAAACCACCTGTAAAGGTAGTATATTTTTATATCGGGAAGACCAATTCAAATTTTGCGATAGTTATGATCCTGGGGAGCATAACAACTCTCTGCCTCAGTTTTCTTATCTGTAAAATGAAGATAATAATGGCACCTACCTCCCAGAGTTATTATTAGGATAATATGAGATATTTTATAAACTCTATAAACACTATATAAATCTTATTATTGATGAGAGTGTTAGTGATGGTTATTTAGTGATTATTGTAAGAGGAGATGGAAAAGTATTCCCTGAAATTATATTCCTCCTGGAATACAAATATCAAAGGCTACAAAGATTGTATTTGTTTTAGTCCATGAGAATAATCTATAAACTGCCCTTTCATTTGACTGTAACTGTGTTCTATTTTCATTCATAATGAGAATCTCAATGTAGAACACAGCCATGATTCTCTTCCTTTAATAGCATATCAAGTAAATGGTTGGAAGAAACTAATTTCGCATTAAAAGTAACAACAGTTAAAATAATATTTATTATTAAGGAGAGATAGGAAGAAAGAAAAGGAAAGGAAAGAAAGAAAGGGAGGGAGGGAAGAAGGAAGGAAGGAAAGGAGAAAAGAAAGAAGAAAAAAGAAAAAGAAAGAAAGAAAGAGAAAAAAGAGAGAAAGAAAAATGGAAACAAGGCTTCCTCTGGTCACAAAAAAGGAAACATACTTCTGGGTACCAAATAGGAAGTCTATAATTCATCAAATTATAATCTTCACATTCACAGAGAAAAGGTACATTCTCGTTCTACAGTTATATTCTTTCCACTAACTTCCAGCCTGGCAAAATTCATGCTTTTCTGTTTATCTAAGATCACCAGACAATATTTGGCTTAATGCCATCTGGTTTCCCTTACACTAAACAAACTATTAATCATTTTTATATACTGCAATAACTACTCTATGCTTTCATATTGTAAATTCATCTTACATAGCATGACTAAATTCAAAACAACTTTGTTTTAAATGAAAAATCTGCCTATCACTTAAGGATTTTGTGTGTGGGGGGGTACAAAGAGGGAGAATCAGAGAGAGCTAAATTAATGCAATTTATATTTATAATTTGTTTTCCATTAAGATTTGGATGTAACTAGTGAGAAAAACCAGAAGGCACTGAGCCAAGTAACATCCTTCCTGAAAGAGTTGGAAGAAATTGATTTTTTTCCCCTATGTAAAATCTCTTGGTGAGATCTCATCTAATGAATTAAAGAGCTCAATCATGTCTCATACCTGCCAAATTCTCATCTAATAGCAAGAATCAAATGAAAAAGCTTTTGGATAAATGGATCATTTTCAGGCTACAAATTCTGAAAAATTTGCCCTCAACTGCAACATGGGGTTCCCTTAAACAGATTGTGCCCAATTTCATAATATGTTCTTTTTAGGAAAGACAAAATGAAAGAAGTTGAGTTGGCATTCAAATGAATGATATATTATAATAATCCATATTTAAGATAATAGACATAGTATTTAGGCATAATTTTATAAACATATGTTTTATGGCTATAATGTGTTTTATATCACCATTCTCTCCATATCACTTTTCTTTTCCCCTCCATGAAATCAATCCCTTAGAAAAAAGATTTTTTTTAAATTAAGAAGTCAGAAATTTAAAAGAGAATCTGATATTATATGTAATAATTTACATGGACCAATATACCTTCAAAGAAGTGTGTATAATTGGGAGTTAGAGAG
Source organism: Gracilinanus agilis (assembly GCF_016433145.1). Lineage (NCBI taxonomy): Eukaryota > Metazoa > Chordata > Mammalia > Didelphimorphia > Didelphidae > Gracilinanus > Gracilinanus agilis. The sequence goes on from NC_058130.1 coordinate 326,022,144, forward strand.
AATGATGCTTTCATAGCTTTTCTTGGGACTAAATGTGGTCATTATAATTTCACAAAATTTTGTTTCGATTTTGGTGTTAATCTTTTGTTTTATATATTATTTTAGGCAGTGTATATTGTTTTCTTAGTTTTGCTTACTTCACTTGTCTTAGTTCATATATGTTTCTATGATTCTCTATATTAATCATGATCATAATTTTTTAATTTTTTTAATTTTTTAAAAATTTATTAATATTCATTTTTAACATGGTTACATGATTCATGCTCCTACATTCCCCTTCACCCCCCCGCATACCCCCACCCATGGCCAATGCACATTTCCACTGGTTTTAACATGTGTCATTGATCAAGACCTATTTCCAAATTGTTGATAGTTGCATTGGTGTGGTAGTTTCGAGTTTACATCCCCAATCATGTCCGCCTCAACCCATGTGTTCAAGCAGTTGTTTATCTTCTATGTTTCCTCTCCTGCAGATCTTCCTTTGAATGTGGGTAGCGTTCTTTACCATAAATCCCTCAGAGCTGTCTTGTGTCATTGCATTGCTGCTGGTATAGAAGTCCATTACATTCGATTTTACCATAGTATATCAGTCTCTGTGTACAATGTTCTTCTGGCTCTGCTCCTTTCACTCTGCATCAGTTCCTAGAGCTCTTTCCAGTTCACCTGGAACTCCTCCAGTTTATTATTCCTTTGAGCACAATAGTATTCCATCACCAGCATATACCACAGTTTGTTCAGCCATTCCCCAATTGAAGGACATACCTTCATTTTCTTGTTCTTTGCCACCACAAAAAGCGCAGCTATAAATATTTTCATACAAGTCTGTTTATCTATGATCTCTTTGGGGTACAAAACCCAACAATGGTATGGCTGGATCAAAGGGCAGGCATTCTTTTATAGCCCCTTGAGCATGATTCGCAATTGCCAGCCAGAATGGCTGGATCAGTTCACAACTCCACCAGCAATGCATTAATGTCCCAATTTGGCCACATCCCCTCCAACATTCATTACTCTCCCCTTCTTTCATTTTAGCCAATCTGCTAGGTGTGAGGTGATACCTCAGAGTTGTTTTGATTTGCATTTCTCTAATTATTAGAGATTTAGAACATTTTCTCATGTGCTTATTGATACTTTTGATTTCTTTACCTGAAAATTGCCTATTCATGTCTCTTCCCCATTTATCAATTGGGGAATGGCTTGATTTTTTATACAATTGATTTAGCTCCTTGTATATTTGAGTAATTAGACCCCTGTCAGAGTTTTTTGTTATAAAGATTTTTTCTCAATTTGTTGTTTCCCTTATGATTTTGACTACATTGTTTTTGTTTGTACAAAAGCTTTTTAGCTTAATATAATCAAAACCATTTAATTTACATTTTGTAATTTTCTCTAACTCTTGTTTGTTTTTAAAATCTTTCCTTTCCCAGAGATCTGACAGGTATACTATTTTGTGTTCACTTAACTTATTTATAGTTTCCCTCTTTATATTCAGGTCATTCACCCATTCTGAATTTACCTTGGCGTAGGGTGTGAGATGTTGATCTAAACCTAATCTCTCCCATATTGTTTTCCAAATTTCCCAGCAGTTTTTGTCAAATAGTGGATTCATGTCCCAAAAGTTGGGCTCTTTGGGTTTGTCATACACTGTCTTGCTGATGTCATTAACCCCAAGTCTATTCCACTGATACTCCCTTATATCTCTTAGCCAGTACCATATTGTTTTGATGACTGCTGCTTTATAGTATAGTTTAATATCTGGTACTGCTAGGCCCCCTTCCTTCACATTTTTTTTTCATTATTTCCCTTGAAATTCTCCATCTTTTGTTTTTCCAAATGAAATTTGTTGGGGCACCTGGTAGCTCAGTGGAGTGAGAGTCAGGCCTAGAGACAGGAGGTCCTAGGTTCAAAACCCGGCCTCAGCCACTTCCCAGCTGTGTGACCCTGGGCAACTCACTTGACCCCCATTGCCCACCCTTACCAATCTTCCACCTATGAGACAATACAACGAAGTACAAGAGTTTAAAAAAAACAAATGAAATTTGTTATAGTTTTTCCTAATTCAATAAAGAAGTTTTTTGGTAATTTGATAGGTATGGTGCTAAATAGGTAAATTAATTTGGGTAGAATGGTCATTTTATTATGTTAGCTCGTCCTACCCATGAGCAATTAATGGCTTTCCAATTGTTGAGATCCAGTTTTATTTGTTTGGAAAGTGTTTTGTATTTGTTTTCGTATAATTGCTGTGTTTGTTTTGGTGGATAGATTCCCAAGTATTTTATATTGTCTGAGGTGATTTTAAATGATGTTTCTCTTTCTATCTCTTGCTGCTCTAATGTTTTGGAAATGTATAGAAATGCTGATGATTTATGTGCATTTATTTTGTATCCTGCAACTTTGCTAAAGTTGTGGATTATTTCTATAAGCTTATTAGTTGTTTCTCTAGGATTTTTTAAGTAGACCATCATATCATCTGCAAAGAGTGATAGCTTAGTCTCCTCATTGTCTATTTTGATACTTCCAATTTCTTTTTCTTCTCTAATTGCTACTGCTAGTGTTTCTAGTACTATGTTGAATAGTAGAGGTGATAATGGGCATCCTTGTTGCACTCCTGATCTTATTGGGAAGGCTTCTAATTTATCCCCATTGCATATAATGCTTGTTGATGGTTTTAGTTATATACTGTTTATTATTTTTAAGAAAGGTCCTTCTATTCCTATACTTTTCAGTGTTTTCAATAGGAATGGATGCTGTATTTTGTCAAAGGCTTTTTCAGCATCTATTGAGATAATCATGTGATTCTTGTTTGTTAGACTGTTGATATGGTCAATTATGTGGATGGTTTTCCTAATGTTGAACCATCCTTGCATTCCTGGTATAAATCCCACCTAATCATGGTGTATGATCTTCTTAATAACTTGCTGGAGTCTCTTTGCTAGTATTCTATTTAGGATTTTTGCATCTATGGTCATTAGGGAAATTGGTCTATAGTTTTCTTTCTCTGTTTTTGGTCTACCTGGCTTTGGAATCAGTGCCATATTTGTGTCATAAAATGAATTTGGTAGGACTCCTTCTTTGCTTAATATATCAAATAATTTGTATAGTATTGGGATTAGTTGCTCTTTGAATGTCTGATAGAATTCACTTGTGAATCCATCAGGCCCTGG
>NC_058130.1:326030098-326046138 GCF_016433145.1 Gracilinanus agilis
ATTCACATTCAGAGTTATAATTATCAGTTGTGCATTCACTGACATTTTTGTATCCTCCCCTATTCCCACCCCTTCTTCTTACACTATTTTCTTTTAAACCAGTGGTTTTCTTTGAGTCAGTATCCCTTATCCCCTCCCTTTATTAGCTTCCCTTTCTACCCCTCCCTTGTTATTCCCCTCTTTTTATTGTTAAAGACCTAATGAATTCCCTCCCCCTTCTTCTCCCCTCCCTTTTTTGACCTCCCCACTCCCCTGCTCCCCTTGGTTCATCCCTTCTGACTTTCTCAGTAGGGTTAGATAGAGTTTTTTATCTCAATGGAAAATATAGCTACTCTTCCCTCTCCGGGTTAATTACACTGAGAGTAAGGCTTAAATATTACCTCTTAATGTTCTCTTCCTCTCCTTCTTATAATAGTATTTGTCCCCTCCTCTTCCCATGCCCTCTTTGTGTTTAATAGTGTATCCTATTTTTCTTATTCACTCAAGTTTCTCTTGGTGTCCCCTACTATTCACCCCCCCCCTTTACCACCCGTCATGTCATCTTAGACCATTTGGTATTCCGTCCTCTCCCTATGAATTGTTTTTCTGATTACTATGATAGTGAATACTATAATAGTGAATAGAGTTCATTACAGAGAATTTTACATAGCATTTCTGCACATAGTAATACAGATAATTAGATCTCATTTGAAGCCCTTCAAGAGTCAAATTTAACAAAAATTATGAGTGTTCTTTCTTTCCCCTCTGTTTCTTATTTATCTTTTCATGTTTCTCTTGATTTTTGTGGTTGTATATCAAACTTTCCATTTAGCCCTGGTCTTTTCTGTGCAAATACTTGGAAATCTTCAATTTTGTTGAATGCCCATACTTTCCCTTGGAAATATATAGTCAATTTTGATGGGTAGTTGATCTGTGGTTGCAGGCCCACCTCTCTTGCCTTTCTGAATATCATATTCCAAACCTTGCGGTCTTTTAGCGTGGAGGCTGCCAGATCCTGTGTGATCCTGATTAGCGCTCCTTCATATTTTCTGGCTTCTTGTAAGATTTTTTTTCTTTTACTTGGAAGCCCTTGAATTTGGCTATTATATTCCTGGGGGTTGTCCTTTCTGGGTCTAGTGTAGAGGGTGATCTATGGATCCTTTCAATGTCTATACTGCCCTCTTGTTCTAGAACTTCAGGGCAATTTTGCTGAATAATTTCTTTTTTTATGGAGTCCAAGTTTCTATTAATTTCTGCTTTTTCTGGAAGACCAATGATTATCAAATAGTCTCTTCTAGCCTTGTTTTCTTGATCTGTCACTTTCTCATTGAGATATTTCATGTTTCCTTCTATTTTTTTTTGGTTTATATATTATTTTAGGCAGTGTATATTGTTTTCTTAGTTTTGCTTACTTCACTTGCCTTAGTTCATATATGTTTCTGTGATTTTCTATATTCATCATGATCATAATTTTTTACACCATAGTTTTATTCAATTGCATTTATGTACTACAATATTTTAGCCACTCCTAAATCCATGGACATTTACTTTATTTTTAGCTCTTTGCTAACAAACATACATGCAAAATATTTCTTTAAATATTTTGGTATATATAAAGCCTTTCTTTTTCTCAATGATGTTCTTGGAGTATATGTCCAGAAATAGTATGTTGAGATCAAAATGGATTGATATTTTAGTCATTTTATTTGTGTAATTCTAAATGACTTTCCAACATGGCTATATGAATTCATAGTTCCTTCAGTAATGTATTAGTAGGTTTATCTTTCTAGAATGTGTACAATGAATTATTCCTAACTTCAGTAATCTTTTCCATGTTGCTGGGTATGAATTGAGGTCAAATCTCAAGGCTGTTTTGAATTGCATTTTTTCTTATTATTGGTGATTTCAGTCATTATTTTATATTTGTTTGTTATATGTAATCATTTATTATGATTGTTAATGGTTAAAAATTCTGCTTCTGAGAATTGTTTATTCATATATTTTGAGTACATATGTTAGGAAGTGACTTTTATTCTTATTTATTTGTTAGTCCTCTCTATAACAGAGAAATTAATTTCTCATTAGAAATATTTGATACAAAATACTCCCTTCCCGCAGTTATCTGATTCATTTCATTTTCCTTGATGCATTTGTTCATGCAAAGGTGTTCAATTTCATGTAATTAAAATTAAGTTGTATCTTGCATAATCATCTTTATTTTTGTTTTTGATTATGATTTTATCCTCTGTACTAGAGATATGAGAGGTATATGATTTATTAATCCACTATTTTTATAGTATTACATTTAATATTCAAGCCATATATCTGTTTTGAGTTAATGGTGAAATATAAGTCATTGATATAACGTTCAATTTTGTAAGATTTTTTCCAGTTTTGTCTATCAGTTTTTATAAAGTACAATGTTTTCCTAGATAATTTATATTTATACGTTTGTCAAACACTGAATTCAATTGTTTCTAATTCTTTTTGTCTAGTGTGGTTAACTGATCTACTTTTCTAAATTTTAACTTATAAAATAATTGCTGATTAATAGTAAATTTTGAGGTCTAGAAGTGCTCTCCTACTTCTTTCCTTATACTTTGCCCTCTCATTATTTACCTAGATTGTCTAGATATTTTGTTGCTCTAAATGATTTTACAATTATTGCTTCTAGCTTTATAATATATTTTTAATGGCATCACTGTGACAGCACTAAAGTAAATTAACTTTGCTGTATTATCATTTTTATTATATTAACATGGCCCATCTGTAATCACTGAAAATTACTCCAGTTGTTTAAATTGTCTGGCACATGGTAGGTGCTTAATAAAATGTGTATTGAATTGCATTCTTTAAGGCAAATTTTTGTTATTGTGTCTATCCAAGCATCTAGTGTGTTTTAGCAAACTGATTCCTGACTTTTTTTTTACATTTTGCTGTTATTTTGAATGAAATTCCTCTTTCATTATATGATTTTGCTAATATAAAGAAATGTTAGTGATTATTGTAGGTTTTTTTTTCTATCATGCAAATATGCCAGTTTTAATTGTTTCAGTTGCTTTAATAAATGCCTAATATTTTCTAAATAACTTTCCTTTTTACCAAAAATAAGGACTAATTCTGCCCCTGTCTATCCTTATACACTTAATTTTTTTTATTATTATATTGCTATTGCTAGAATTTCTAAAAAGTATATCAAATAAGAACAATTCAGTCTTGCTTTATTCCTTTATATAGTAAGAAATATTTAATGTTTTCCTATTGTAAATATTTACTTTTAATTTTAGATGGGGACTATTGTATGAGCTAGGTCTGTGATTTCAGTAGTATAAGGAAAAATTAAGAAAATTCTCTTAAGGGATAAAGAAATTCCATTTAAAATAACTCTAGATAAGATAAAATATACAGGAATATACTTGCCAAGATAAACCCAGGAATTATATGAACTCAATTACAAACACTTTCCCCACAAATAGAGATATAAACAACTGAAAAAATATTAATTGTCATGGGTAGGATGAACTAATATAATAAAAATGACAATTCTACATAAACTAATTTACTTATTCAGTGCCATAGCAATCAAACTACCAAAAATTATTTTATAGAACTAGAAAAATTAATTCATCCTGAGGAACAAAAAGTCAAGAATAACAAGGGAATCAATGAAAAAAAGTGACCTAGCAGCATTAAGTTTCAAATTAGACTATAAAGTCATGATAATCATCAAAACAATCTGGTACTGGCTAATAAATAGAATCGTGCATCAATGGAATAGATTAGATACACAGTATACAGGAGGTAAACAACCATAGCAATCTACTGGAATAACACAATAATTGTTGGGAAAAATGGAAAATAATATGGCAGAAACCAGGTATAGACGAATATCTCACCCTCTCCTAAGATAAGGTTGGAATGAGTATATGGTTAGACATAAAGTTTTATACCATAAGTAAATTAAGTGAACATAGAATAGTACACCTGGCAGATCTATGGAGAAGGGAAGAATTTATTACCAAATGAGAAAGAGAACATTACGAGTTGTAAAATGAATAATTTTAATTATATTAAACTAAAAAAGTTTGGTACAAAGTCAACATAACCAAGAATAGAAGGGAAACAACAAGCTAATGGGGAATATTGCAGAAAATTTCTCTAATAAAGACCTAGGTTCTGAAATATATAGAGAATTAAGTCAATGCAAGTCATTCCTCAATTGACAAATGTTCTAAGGGTATAAACGAGCAGTTTTCAGCTAAACAAATCAAACCTGTCAATAATCATGAGAAAAAAATGTTCTAAATCACTCTTAATTAAAGAAATGCAAATTAAAACAACTCTGAGATACCCCTCACATGTTTCAGATTGGCCATATGACAGCAATAGAAAGTGATAAATGTTGGCGGGGATGTGGCAAATTTGGAATACTAATACATTATTGGTGGATTTGGGAACTGATTAAACAACTCTGGAGGACAATTTGGAATTGTGCTTAATGTAACCCTTTGGTCCTATAATATCACTACTAGGTCTGTATCATAATGTGAAAATGGGATTAACTCTCCCCTGCCCACTTTTAGATTTAATCAGCAGAAGCATATATACCTCACTTTAAGCTTAAGTAGGAGAGGTCTATAACCTATGTGTCTTAAAAGTGGGTGACAAATCAGACTGCCCCCTGCGGAGTCCTAAGAAAATTATAAGACTGTGATTGGTCCATGTAAAGTGGAGGAAGGCAGAGGAAGTGACGTAAAGAAGCATTTTTAAAAGCAGTTGTAACTTCCTGTGAGAAGAGAGTTCTTCAGAGTCCAAAGTTCAAGTTCCAGTTGAAGTTTGAGTTGGAGGCTGGATTTGCTTCATGGACCTAAAACTCTGACATTGGTGAGGCAGCTCTTGAACCTTCCCTTAGAACTACCATGTGGATGAGTACAAGGGCTGACTCCTTTTTCCTGGCTTTCTGGAGGGACTAGCCTCCAGAGAGGCCCTTGTCTTGGAAGAGGCTTCATGGCTGGAGCCCTTGCTTTATTCATCACCAGGACCCAGCTGAGGGCTCTCTGGCCCAGGACTAATTAGCTAGGTTGAGCCAGAGCAAAATACTTCATGTGATAGTTTAGATATCTTACTCTATCTTTCATGTTTCTTTTACTTTCACTCTCTCTGCTTTTGTAAACAAACTACCATAAAAAGTCATTCTGACTTGAGTAATTAATTTTGGTGACCACATTTCTCATAAATTTAGTCCAACCTTAATTTTTTTAATCCCTACAATAAATAGATTTTTAAAAAAGTGGGAGGACTTGTACAAAAATATATAGAGCAGCACATTTTTGTGGTGGTAAAGAATTGGAAATTAAGAGGATGTTGATCAGCTGGGGAATGTCTGAACAAACTGTGGTATATGATGGTGAAAGAATACTACTGTCTTGTAAGAAATGATAAGCAAGATCATTTCAGAAAAAGCTGCAAAGACCTATAGAAAATGATGCACGGTGAAATAAGTGAAATAAGCAGAACCAAGGTAACAATGTACACAGTAACAGTAATATTGTGTGTTGATGAACTGTGAAAGACTCTCAGCAATACAATGATCCAGGACAGTTCTGAAGGACTTATATTAAAAAGAGCTATCTACCTCCAGAGAAAGAACTGTTGTAGTTGGAATTTGTAAGGCAGGGTTGCTCTGACTTTTGCAAACCAACTGTAGCAGCTCTGTCAGTTGGAAAGGTTTAGAATGTTGAACCAGCCAGGGGGCTGGGCTTATGGGAAAACTGTTAGAACTGGTCTATAAATATCCCTGGAGTACCAACTGAAGGGCCTTTTGCCTTTGGGGCATTTTGGACCTTGCCTGATTTCTCTGGACCTCTCCCTGAACCTATCATTTACATACTGCTATTTTCCTGGATTTCCCCATCAGGCCCTAGGAGGAAGGGTAGTTTGGTGGGTGGAGATCATGGGATCTAGCTTCTGTAGGCAGAAAGGACAATCTAAATCAAGACACCCCCTAATCTAGAAATCTGATAAATCCTCACTACCTCAGGGTAGTGAAACTATCCCTGACTCAGGGAGCCGGCGTCCCTCAGTCTGACTCTCTCCTGTGACCCTTGCCCCTGTACTAGCTTTCTCCCTAGCAGCAGTTACAAACCCTCAAACCCCTTTCCCTCAGCTTACCCCTGGCATCAATAAATCCCCTTTGACATCTACACAAAAACTTCTGGTTAACCATTGTACTGAATACTAAGGCAAACACTGAAGAAGGAAGTTATAACATTCCTTTTATTTCTTGAGGGCAAACCTAGACATCCATCTTGGGCAGGAAGTAGCCAGCCGAGACTTCCTGTAGATTTTAGTTTCACTGGCACGGAGGAGCCTTTTGACTTCTCCCTCAAGGGACCATAGAATTTAACATCAAAACCCTTCAGCTAGACCCATATCATTTCTGGCTGACTCTATTCTTCTTGTATCATAGAGATAGCCTGTCTGCCTGAAGGACCCAGCCTCTTTCCTCCCAGTACCCTTTGTCTCTAGCCTCCGTGATTAGTCTGTTTGAGCAGCCCTTCCTATAATTCCCATTCATCCCTTACCTTCTTATATTCCCCTATTTATACCAACATCATCCTATCCCCTTACTTTTCCATAACATATTGACTATTCAATAACATATTCAGATCAAAGCATATTATTTTTCACTTTAATTTATTTGTGTTTTTATTTGGGGGTTTTGGTTTTATATGAGTATTCTCTTTCCACAATGTTCAATATGGAGTATATTTGCACATTTTTTTATTTAGTACCTCAGGAGAGGGTAGAGAATGGAGGAAGGGAGACAATTTGGATCTTGTAAATTTGGAAAACATATGTAAAAATTGTTATTACAAGTATTTGGGAGAATAAAATATCTTTTAAAATTAAAAAAATTATCTTTACTAATCAAAACAGTATGGCAGTTCTTCTCTGCATCAAACAATACTGAAAAGTTAAGTGCAGTAGTGTCATATAATTAATATGTGAAATCAATGCCTGTCCTAAAGCCCATTGTTATGAGGCTCTTTTCTTATTAGTGGAAATGAAGACTCTACCTTGCATAAGGGCAGAATTGGTGATTGGTAAGGACTTAACTTCTCAACCAGTCCTCTTTGGGGGACTTTTCAAGAGTGAGTCTTCTTTGAGCATCACATCTAGTTGGCTTCCAGCTTCAAGAGATAAGGTGGAAGATATCAACTCCATTTAAGGTTGAAAAATCTGGGCAGATAGGAGAAGAATTGGCAGTCTCCATCATTTCCTTATCTCTACCTTGCTACTCATGAACTTTCCCCTTGTGTAACATGTAGAGCATATTCTTTCTTTGTTGAACTGAATTACTTTGCTCCTAGTAAAAGATTTGCTTTACTCTGTATTGCCTTATTCTCCTATCTGATATCTATTAGGCTATGATTTGGACAGTTCTTCAGCTTGGCTATAACATTCCCGAGAGTTGTAATTTGGGGATTTAATGCATGAGGTGTTTTGTGGATTCTTTTAATCTCTATTTTACCCTCTTGTTCTAGATTATCAGGGCAGTTTTCTTGGATAATTGCCTGTGCCTCTATTTCTAGATGACCTATTTTGCTTTTTAGGCTACTATTTTCCTTTTGCTATTTTTCTTCGACCTGTCTTACTTGATTTTTAAATTGCTTTTTTAGTTTATACGGAGCCTACATCCAATTCCCTAGTTTTTTGGAAGCTTTGCTTGATGTTCCCTGGATCTCTTCCTTGTCCATTGGTTCTGTTCTTTGCTCCTTACTTCCATAAAACCTTTCAGTTGTAGCTTTCTCTTATTTTCTCTTGCTTACTCGTGCTATTTACATTTTTTCCATCCTATGGACTATAAACTTGTCCCTCTGTTGATTTAGTGAACCAGAGTGTCTGAGCTGTTATGCCCTGAGGCCAAATCTTCTCTTTTCTCAGTTCTCTGCTGGTATACTGAATTCAACAGGTTGAACTAACCTGCTGAGTTAGCCTGCCCTGGGGAAAATTCTTCACTCTAGCCAGTGGGGTCATGGGTATCCAGTCAGGTGCCTGCCCACCTGAGTTTCCTCCCTACCAGCTATTCTCAGAGCCCTGGACTTTGTGTGGTGGGTCACAGGTGAACCCTCTCACCTGCAGTCTCTGCCCAGGGCTCACACAGCCAGCCTGGTCTTATTGCAGATTTCAATGGGGAGGATGCTCAGCTAAACTGTCTTGCCCTTATCCCTTGAAAATAGACACATTGTACCTATCTATCAAGTTGTTTTCAGTAGGAGAGTCCTATAACTTCTTGTTATTGGGTTTAGATTTCTGTTTTCTTTGAAGTGATATAAATATTAGTTTGGAAGGATTGTCAGAGAGGTTTAGGCTTTAGGTGCTCCTAAGCCACCATCTTGGCTCTGCCCCATTATAAGGAATTGTGACAAAAAAGGATACTTGTGTGATGATAAATTGCACAGCAATGTAGAAATCAAGTTGATGGATAATTACTGATTAGAATATAGAATGAACCAAGCCTGGAAGGAACTGGCAGGTGCCAAGGAAGTTGAGGATTGAGTATAAAAGGAAGGATTTGAACTGAGAAGAACTCTCAGTTTTGAGATTGGGATTGGAGAGGGTGGGCTTGGTAAGGGTAGGCCATAGGTGAGCTTATTTTATCAGCAACCTGGACCAACCAATTTCATCTGTCCCTGATCCTGAGTTAATCTGATCCTGAGTTAGCCTGATCCTGAATTAACCTAATCCTGAATTAATCACCAAGAAAAAACAACAACATCAATCAGCATAGTAACTTTAATTTAGGTTGAGGCCAGTCTGACCCAACCAGACTGGCAACTGGCAAACCTGATTATCATCAATCCAATATCATCATTAGCATCATTAGCCTTAGTTACTTAAGGACTTCCTATTTCCCTCCTTCCAGGCCATTACCCTGCTTCCCTTCCTAAGCCTATTAGCAATAAATCTTCAAACTTACTTTAGATTTGATGTCATCTCTAATCTTTGGGCTTAGTGATCACATCCTTGGGATATTTGAAGGGAAGAGGAGACGTGTACCATTCATAGCAAAGTATATTTTGCAGTTAATCTAGTGCTATCCAATTAAGGCCAGAGTGTCAGTTGGACAAGTATCTGTGTAATTCTAACAGAAGATTCTTTATCTGGCTCGTTACTCTGGGATATGGTTATATCCGAAGTTGGGTTCAGCAGCTTCACCATATTTTAACAACAACTTTTGTTGTGGGGGTCCTTTGAGATTCACTTCTTACAACTTAAGTGTTTCACTTAGTACTCACCTACTTTACCCAGCTTCAGATCCTCACACCATCAGGATTATCATAACAATTGTCACAGAAGAAATAGATGGAGTCCAAAGGCAGTTGAAAGCATACCATTCTACATTTTATTTTCTTCACGAATTTTTCTATAGTGTAAGCAATACATCTTGTTTCACAACATGATGAACATGGAAATATATTCTCTCTTAAAAATATATGTATAACTTATATCATATTACCTGTCTTATGAGGAGGAGGATGGGGCAAAAGAGAGGGAAAGAACATACAATGCAAAAATCAGAGTGAGTAGGGAGGGAGAAAGGTACTCCTTGCTCTCAAACCCCTCCCCCCCAAAGCAGTTGGTTTTCAGTTGAATATGGAGGCAGGCCAGTGTGTCTTCAGATAGGACCCAGCAAAGCCAATCTCTAATGATGTTCACTTTCTCTACTTATATTCTTCACAGGTCTGATTGAGGGACCAAGGGGAAGCTTGATCTCTTGATGTTAAGGACTGAGAAGGATCTGACTTCTTAGGCTGGCAACTTACAGAAACCAAGCTTAATGGAAATAGTGAATATACCCTCAAAATACCCAGGAACCAGAGTGGCTAATAACAGCAGTAATGAAGCTTGTGCAGTGATTGAAGACAAAAAACATCTGACTTCAGTCACACAAACTTCAGGGCAAGATAGGGAACATCAGTCAGCTTTTAAGTCAGTAGTTATACCTGAGGTGTTGAAGGGAACACAAACTAAGTATCATACATTGCCAGATCCTACCGAAGGGAAAACTTCTGATTTGGGGCATGACAGTTCTTTAAATGTCAGAGTGGACAGTAAATCAATTCAAACCTCCATTTCTGCAGCCCTTAGTGGAAGCCAATATGAAATTTGCACAACTGATAATGACTTATCAGCTCTTAAAGAGAGAATGCCCTTTAAGCCTGCTTTCTGCTATTCTTTTGATTCTAAACTTAACTTGCCTGATGGTGCTACAGGAAGTTCTGGTTTAGATACAAATGACCATATGCAATACTGGATCGATGATAAGTGTACACACAAAACTGAGGATTCTTTATTACCCTTAGTGCCAGTGAAGTCCAATGACAGTGGAGAACCATTAGTTACCCTAGAAATCGGCGGGGGGTACACTATGAAGGACTACTGGACACTGGTGCAACTTGCTCCGTTTTATGAAAGGCACCTGAAGGATACCAATATCAAGGCAGTTTGAGAGTAAGAGGAGCCTCTAGGGTAGCACAAGACATCTCAAAGCTAAAAGTTAAAATGGTAAAATTTGGAACTCTAACTCTCAAACACACCTTATTGATGCCATCATGTCCTTTGAACCTCATGGGATGAGATCTCCTATGCAAATTGGCTGCCACCATCCAATGTCAACTGGATGGACAAATTTATCTCCACCTACCCAAGAGAGCTCTAAAACACCATCCCATTTTATTTTTAGACCCATGTAGTGAGGAACCATCATACAAATCAACTGATAACATCTATGAGGTTCCTGATGATATTCCTGATTACGTGTGGGCTAAAAATTCAAATGAGGTGGGCAGGATATTATCAGCTGAAACAGTAAAAATAGAGGTAAAAAAAAGGCTTGCCTCCAAGAATTCCTCAGTTCAGACTTAGCTAAGAGGCAATAGAGGGAGTGAAACCCATCATAGAGAGTTTATCAAAGCAGGGTATATTAGAATATGGCTTTTCACAATATAACACACCAATCATGCCAGTAAAGAAAGCCAAATTATCTCCTGATGGGAAGACTCAATGGTGTTTAGTACACGATCTCAGAGCAATCAACAACCACGTGCAAAAGACCTATGCTGTGGTACCGAGTCCATCACAAATAATAGCAGCAATACCACCAGAAGCTGCTTGGTTTACTGTTCTGGGCCTGGGTTCTGCGTACTTCTCTGTTCCTCTGCACAGAGACAGCCAGAAGCTGTTCGCTTTCATATGGGAGGGCAAATCCATCCAATGAACCTGTTTTCCCCAGGGTTTTTCAGATTCAGCTTAGGTCTTCTGTCAAATCCTGCAGAGAGACCTTGAGTCAATTACTTTCCAAAACAGCAAAATGGTACATTATGTTGATGACATCCTGCTAATATCACTATCTGCTGAAGTCTGTTAAACTGATAGTGTACACTTAATCAAAGAGCTAGCAAAAGGTGCCATAAAATTTCCAAATCAAAACTTCAATTTGTGATGGAAAAAGTAAATTATTTAGGATTCATTCTAGAAAAAGGCTCCAGAAAGATTTCCCAAAAGAGAACACAAGATATACAAAATTTGAGTTTGCCCAAGACCAAAAGGCAGCTCAGGGCAATTATGGGAGTAACGAGTTTCTGTAGAAACTGTATTCCAGGCTATGCTGTCATCGCAAAACCTCTGATAGTGCTAACCAGGAAAGAAGTTCCAGAACTGTTAAAACTGACTAAAGACCATGCAATAGAGAAATTAAAATCATTAACTCTATCAGCTCCAGCCCTAGGTATCCCTGATCGTGACAAACCATTCCTCCTTTATGTACACAAGGATAAAGGGATAGCCTCTAGTGTTCTCACTCAACCATTTGAACATATGTTAAGACCAGTAGCCTATTATAGCTCAAAATTATATTCAGTGATCTGTGGTATACCTGCTTGCTTAAGAGCCATAGCTGCTGTAGCCATGATGATTAGAAAATCATCATCCTTGGTATTAAGGAGTGAACTGAAAGTATTTTCCCCACACCAAGTGGAATCTACTTTAAGAAACACCACATTACAAGTGTTCACCTCCCAAAGACTATCACATTACCAAGCAATCTTGTTGGCTAATGAAAATATAACTTTTCATCGGTGCAGAAACTTAAATCCTGAGACTCTGATCCCAGATTTACCTCTGGAGGGAGAAAGTCTACACATTTATTAATATGCACTCAACATCGTGCATAAAACAAGGGCAGATTTAGATGACAAGCCCATGAAAAACCCCGATATGACCTTATTCACAGATGGATCATCATATGTAGTAGACAATTAGAGATATACTAAAGCAGCAGTAGTGACAGCCTCTGAGACCCTTTGGTACTCATCATTACCATCCACCATGAGTGCTCGAGGAGCAGAATTAGTCAGTTTGATACACACTCTGAAGCTTGCCAAAAGTCGCAAAGCAAACATTTTTATCAATTTTCGTTATGCTTTCGGAGTTGTGCATCATTCTGGTGAACTCTGGAAAAATCGAGGCTTCATTACATCCAACGGCAAACAGATACCGTATGGGAATTTAATCAATCAATTGTGGGACGTAATCCAATTACCAGCCCAAGTGTCAGTCAGTCATTGCAAGGCTCATACCAAGATCCAAGGTCCAGCGGAATCAGGGAACAAACATGCAGATATCACAGCCAAATTCGCAGCGAGGTATGGACCACTTACAATTCTGAACTTATCTTTGGTGGAGGAAGATGATCTCAAAAACACATACTCCCCAAAAGAAGTGAAGAATTGGAAGAAACATCACGGTGCATACCTAGCTAACAGAGTTTGACTGGGGGCAAATGGAAAACCTATGTCGCCTAAATCTCTATATTTCACCTTTTGCAATGCACTACCCCAGAAAGGGCATTATGGAAGTCTGGGCATGGCAGATTCCATAAATAGGTATTGGAATGCAAGGGGCATATATGAAGTTGCTATGAGAGTATCACAGAGGTGCAGAATTTGTATGCAATATAACCAGACAATTACAAAAGTCCACAGTCTGGGAGGCAAACCACTAGCCTATACACCATTTGAATGCCTACAAATTGATTACATCACTATGCCAAGAAGTCAAGGTTACCTGTTAGGGACCAAGACTTTAAGATAAGATAGTCACTCTTCTAAGAATAGATATCACTCACTCTTCTAAGATAAGATATTGATCATAGGCCCAGCCATGCTTGGAGACAGTAAGACGCCACAAGAGATTTTCTATGCTCCCTTTCTGCGTTCCTTTCCCCTTAGTATCTGCCGACCCCCTTCTGCCCTCAACCTATATATTCTTGTCATAGATCTGCAATAAACGAGCCTTGCTTCCATCCAAACGACTCTGTGTCTTGCATGCGAGGTCTCCCCTCTTCTTCCCCTATGGGTTCTTAGGTTGCCGTTTCCCCGGACCCCTCGGTTGTGTCTGGCTGGACCCGGACAGTTACCTATATGCTTTAGTGATAGTGGATAGATTAACCAAGTGGCCAGAAGCTTTCCCAGCAAAACGTAACACCTCAGCACTTGTTGTGAAAGTCTTACTGAGAGAATAAACACCCAGATTCTCTATCCCACTTCACATTGCATCAGATTCTGGGTCCCATTTCATAAATAATATATTAGTTACAGTTTATGAAACCTTAGGAGTCAAACAACATCTTCACTCAATATATAGACCACAGTCGAACAGGCAAATTGAACGCGTGAATAAATCTTTGAAGACTCTATTAGCAAAAATCTGTGCAGAATCCCATATGAAATGACCTGATGCATTACCATTGGCACTATTCCATCTAAGATGCCAACCCAACAGCATTACGCACTTATCCCCATTCAAAATGCTGTATGGCCATCCACCTTCCAAGCCAAGTCACCTCAAAGCATTCACAAATTATCACAACTGGGTATGAAATGCAAACTATGAATATATTAAATTACTCAAGCAACAATTGAATCAACTCCATAAATTAGGCTTGCTACATCAAAGACTACCCTTTGATTTTAGTCTACACAACTTCCAACCTGGAGATTATGCTTACATCAGAAACTTCACTAGGAAGTCTGTGTTAGAATCCAAGTGGCTTGGACCATCTCAAATAATTTTAACTACTCCTAGTGCAGTCAAAATTAAAGGAAGGGATCCTTGGTTCCATGTCACTCATTTCAAGCCAGCAAAAGACATGTCCCAACAACAACCATAAGACCCAGTTATTATACAGCATAAAGATCAACTAGCACCAACCAATCAGTCAAATAAGTCCTCAGAAAGTCCACAGTCTATACATGAGATCACAGAACCAGAACAGTAGTCAGAACAACAATAAGAGCATGAATCAGAACCAGAATTAAACCAAGAATTAGTGAACAATCAAATATTACACCAAATTTTATACCCAAATGATTATTCCAATCCCAATTACCACTTAGAAGAATCATCTGTATACTATTATGACAATGAAAAAGAATCAACGAAAGAAGACACAATATTTGATTTGTAATCAATCCCAGATCTAGAAATGATATTGACAAATAAATGAAAGCACAAAGACTTAATCACTAATTCTTTTATTACCTATAATCATCTTTATTAAACCGCAAAAGAAAAAAGGAAGAAAAAAGATTAATCACGTCTGATGGACATTTGAACTTTGTTCCTGACAAAGTCAACACACCAAAACAGCAATTCCAGTGCAAGTTGACAAGCGCGGGATTACATCAAATGACACAAGTGAGACGTTGCTGACTTCGCAAATCTTCACGAGGACAGCAAACCTGAGAACTACAAAAGACATCCATGACAGAAAGCACACCAAGTGTATGGAGAATCCACACTGTGAAGAGGAGCATCAGATCAGCGTTGGACCATACATTTGAAGACCATAACTTACGCCCAACAGAATTCTCACTGCATCCAACATTTAGATTCCATCCACACAGTACATACTATATGCAAAAGATTTCTGGTGGAGTAAGTATGTAACACCTCATTACACAGATAAGTCACACTAAACAACACATAGAACATTTTCTAACTTCACATCTACATGTGAAACATAAATTTACACTTAAAAGAGAAGAGCATGTCTGCCTTAGCACAGAGTTTTTCTCTTACTTTGGTTCAGACACCTTCTACTCAAATCACCTGACACTTCTTGTAAAAATGTAAATTTTGCTTACTAACTCTTAGCAATAAATTTTACTAACACACAGGGACAGTTTAGTTAGTTTGATAAGTTAGAACAAGGATAGAGTTTTCTAGACTTTCTTTGTAAATATTAAATATAGTATAAGTCTATGGTTTAAAGGGGGCAGTAGGCCAAAAAAGTTTGGCAACCACTGATAAAGAGTAAGTTGTTCTTTAGTAATTTTAAACTTTTAATAGTTTCCTATAAATCTATCTCACTCAATAGTTTTATTTTGTTGGGTATTTTCTTTACAGCTAGTTCTAGTTCCTTTTCTGAGAATGGGTAATTTAATTTATCTCTATTGAGTTTTCTGTTAATTTGTGAATGTTTTGTATTTTTGAAGATAATCTGATATGTGTTATTCATTTGGAAGGCATATAAATAAGCTTATTAAATTAAAATAATTATTTTTACTTTTTCTGATTTATTGTGATTCCAATTTACTTGTGTTTTCTGTTGTTGATTTGGTTTTCTGTCCTATTCTTTCTAATCAAATCAACTAAAGATTTCTTAGATTTGTTAGTATTTTTCAGAGAACCAGCTTGGAGTTTTGTGTATCATTTCTGTAGTCATTTTGGTTTGAATTAATCTGTTTTTCTTCTAATTCTAGTTATTCTCTCATTTTTGTTTATTTGGGGTTTGTTTGTTGTCTTTCTAATATTTTTAAAACATACTTAATTTATTAACCCTTTAAAAATTGCTAGTATATATTTTCAGAAGTATAAGTTTTCCTTTGCAGACCACTTTAACTGTATTCCAGAAATTTTGCTGTTTCCTTATCATCATTGACTTTTGTACAAGCATTAATTCTTTCTATGAATTCTTCTTTGATTTTTTTTTT
>NC_058130.1:326065895-326082844 GCF_016433145.1 Gracilinanus agilis
TATATATATATATAAAGTTTTATCTAGCCAGAGGCTCAATGTAAAATAATATTGAATATTACAATGCAAAACCCATTTTATTTTCTGGCTAAGACTTGTTAACTTTCAGAAGAAACAACAACAACAAAAAATGATCTACTTGGTAATGCAAGATTAGGATAGCTAACCCATGAATATTTTGGTCTTGATAGAGATTAATATTTGAATGGAAGTAGGAAATATGTTGCATGCTTAGTTTATAAATGAAGAGTGGTGGACATTTTAACATTTACAATTTTTAAACACTCTAGCTAAATTTAGGATTATTCTAAATTACCAGTCATGGGTGCCAGTTGGTTAATGGCTTCTTATTAAAGCTAATGGAAACAGAATGTAAATTCTCACACATAAAATTAAGGCTATACTAATAACCAAATTACTTAGAAAACACGGGGCCATATGATATTCACCTTTCACAGAGGTAGAAGTGCTAACCAAAGGCTAAATTTAGACTAATAAAAATATAAGCAAAAATGAGATTAACAACAATGTTTAATGCTTATGGTTAAAGAAAGTCCTAATTTGAGGAAAATAACGTATTCATTAGGTTTTAAACTTACAAAAATCAATGATACTCTACACTGTTCCTAAAGGACAAAATAAAAAGTTATACAAAAGAAGAATTTAATTACTTAAGAACACCATAGTCCAAGTAGCCCTGAAATGCTTCTTTCTCCCCAGACTCAAAATTACTCTTCCAAAACAGTTCAAGATTGGGTGACTTCTTCTATTTTTGCCCACTTATTGCTACTGCAGATAACTAAATTTAATCTTAATCAAAGACTATGAATCTCCTTGTGTTCTATATGAGAATGCTCTGATGATATTTTCACAGAATAAGTATAATTATGTCTGTATCTGTATATGTCAATGTTTATTTCCACATACATGAGTTTTATATGCATGTATTCACATATGTGTATGTATGCCCTTGGATTCATATAGATATGCAAAGAGTAAATTATTCTTTTTGTCTATCTTTTCTTCATATAGTTGACTTATTTCCTTGTCTCTCAGGAGCCAGACCATCGTACAACAAACATCTAATACTACCCACAACTGAAATATTTATTAAAGTAATTAGAAATGGAGATAGATAAAATAGACAAACTGATGTATATATGACACATATTGAGAAAGATATACCTATCTTTTCTTGTATAGCATGCAGAAATGGGATATATTTTTGTATTCCTATATATCTCATTTATTCCTATAGAATGTAAGTTATTAAAGACAAAACACTATTTTGTTTATTTTTGTAACCTTTACAGACTTACAAATGCATAATCCTTTTCTCACTTTTTATAAGAGGACTAGACCTGGGATTTCATTGGAATAGACTCTTAGCTAGGGAAATGTATCTCCCAATGACCACTGGCTGTTGCTCTGAAAATGTATAGTCTTATAGTTACCTGTGAGGCTCTGAAAAAGTTGAGTGATTCAAACAGGATGTGGTAGAAAGGGCTGTTGCCATTTGCCTTTGTCCTTTGTTTTTGAAGAATACCACCTGCTTTATGGAAGATAGTCTGATATTTCTTTAAGGGGAAATAGGGGAGCACATTATTGGAATTATCATTAACTTCCTTAAAACCCGAGGCATAAAAGTTTCATATTCATAGAAATAAACATCTGTATACACATAATTAAATTTATTCTGTGTAAATATCATCAGAGGACTCTCACAGAGAATACAAGGAGATTCATTGTCTTCGATTAATATTAAATTTAGTATATCTGCATTAATAATAAGTGGGAAAAATAGAAGAGGAATTCACACATCTGAACTGTTTTGGGAGGGTAATTTGGGGACTTGGGAGAACAAAATAGAAGTTTTGTTTCAGAACTTTTAGCAGAATTCCCACTGCCATTGCAAGAACTTTTCTGATCTGGCATGGATGGTTTTCATAATGAATATGGAGACAGAATTTGGTAGCTATTTTACCTAAACTCCTATGTGTTTTAAATTTAGAGTTTTATCCTTTTTATCCTTTGTTATTTATTGAAGTCATTTTTATTTCATTTTATAGCTCATGAGTGTCAAATTGTATTCTAACTTGGAGCCTGAATTAATGGTATGAAAAGTTAGTCCTGACCCAGAACACAAGGTTACACAACCAGTGCTAGTAAGAGGCAGGACTTGATCCTGGGTTTTGCTGACTGAGTCCCAGTGTTTACTGTACCACAACTGCCACTCAGTTTCAGGCCATAGGCACTTAATGTATGATACTGAATTGAATACGATATTCCTTGAGTGAAAAAATATAGTAATCATCTTCTAAAAGTAGAACCATTTGCAGAGTATTTCAAAGGACACTTTACATTCAGGGTCACAAAGGGATTTGCTGACATAGTGTATAATCAATGTTTCCTTTACTCCAAAGCCCCCATCTCCTTCAGGAATTTGCCCTAAGTCTTTTAGACTCATTCTCTCTCCTATATACAGTCAGAGAATCTTGAACTTGTAAAGACTCTCAAAGACGACCTAATTTCATTTAGTTAATGTATAAGATTCCTTTCAGTTCTATGAACACTTATTCTAAGCGTTCTCCCTTCCTTTCATTCTACTTTCTATATTCCTTACCACCTCCATTTTTCCATGTTACCATGTTATATTTTAGATTAAATAATTATCTTACTGAACGTGGCATGGATGGTAGAACTACTAAAAGTTATATCATTAGTAGTGTTAAGTCGAAAAAATTACTCATAATTATCAGAACATGTCTTTAATCAGAAGGAGAGAGAGAGACAATGATCACAGTCATCACTCTGAGAGAAGCACTGCCTTGGGAGAGATGCTTATAAGGGTAATTTCCCCTAAACTGGGTAGAACTAAGGGTTCTATTTATACTTTAGAGAGTATATGAAAGGAAGGAAGACTGACTGGTTACTTAAAGGCTTGGGAAAGAGGATGTAGCCAGAGGCTAGGGAGCAACCTAGATAGGGTAGAAGAAGCTAAGAAGACAAACAGGGTAATAAGATGATTTGATTATATCTGCTAATCCTATTGAGAGTGTCAGGGTTTCTGGTTCAGTCTGGCACCAGAGTCAGTCTGAATTTTTTCTTAAAGATAGGCTATCAGGGATAAGGGTCAATTTGAGGTTTCAGAAAACAAGGTTGTCAGTAGAAACCAATATGAAAGCTAGGTTGATCATTCCTCCTAATTTGCTAACATACTAATTAACAATGCAGTATGTTGAATAGCAGATGGATTTGAATCTCTTTCAAATTACTTGTTTCCCACTACATAGATTTACCGATTCCTAGTACAAAAAATAATGTATAAAACATTCTACTTTCCATTTTAACCATATAAAAGGGTACATGTTCAATTACAAAAACAAAAGGGAATCTAATGAAATAGTAGTTATTCTTAGTTCAAGCAAAGTTCTTCCTATTTGTCTGTTATTTGAAGAATTCATTAATAAGTCACAGCAGCGACTAACAAGAGAAAACGCTACCCTAAATTTCAAGATACAATGCTTATTTCAGCAACTTGTTTTTTTTTTTAAGTTGTTATTTTAGCTATAATAGAAATGTTCACTAAAGAGATATAATCTCTTGGAGGAAAGTCAAGAGTACAATCATACTTGGAACCTCAAAATTAAATTAATATCTTGACAATACATCTGTTTTCTTTTGATTATTCTGTGTGTGAATGTGTGTTTTAAATTGCTGAACTATGAGATTTGAAGCAGTCAGGCAGAACAGAGCATGACAGCAGTAAGGCTAGATGATTTTATGAAGAATTTGCTAGACTTGACTAGTCTGTTCTAGTATCTTACTGTGCTCAAGATTCAATGTGAAGAATAACATGCTTCACTTATCTACTATTATGTTTGCTAGCCTGTTATAAACAAACTGATAAAATAGACGTGAATGGAGGAAAAAAAGTCTGTTAGAATGGGAAATTCACATTTCTCAGGCTTGCCTGTGCTCAAGCAATGGTATAATAAATACCAGAATCATGCTTGTATTGGCCTCAGATAGTTCCTACCTGTGTGACCCTAAGCTAGTTATTTGACTTCTCCCTGCTTCAGTTTTCTCAAATGTAGAATGAGGATGATAATAGCAACTATCTCAAGGGTAGCTACATGGTACCCACTGTACTAAAGGTCAAAAAGCCACATCTCTGAGTTCAAATCTGACCTCAGACACTTATTAGCTTCGTGACTCTGGGAAAGTCACTTAACTCTGTTTGCCTCACCTCATCTGTAAAATGAACTAGAGAAGGAAATGACAAAGCACTCCAGTATATTTCCAAGAAATCCTAAATGGGTGTACAAAGAGTCAGAAAGAACTGAAATGACTGAATACCTCCAAGAGGGGTTTTGAGGATAAAATAAGACAATGTAAAGCACTTACAGTGACTAGCACTTAGTATGTGCTTAACTAGCTTTCTTTTTGTGTTTGTTGTACTTTGGATTACTATGATATTAATAATTATTATTACTATTATTTTTCTACTTTATGATGCCATACTTTATTATTCCAATATGTCTTTGGTCACATCAATGTGAGCTCTCTCTCTAAGGAAGAAGAAAGCATGCCCTATATATCATTTTTATGAATCTTGCATTATTCTTGGTCATTTTCTCCAATAAGACCTCACATATGTCCTGCCCAGAATGGTAGGTCATTTAATATTTCATGAGTACCAATGCCTCATGCAAGCCAGCCATCTGTTATCCCTTGCTCTAACCACATTCCTGAATCATCTCTCTTTCTAGTCATTCCTTTCTTTGGTAATGACTTTCATCCACTTCTACTGGGAAACTTTTTATTGGTGAATTAACTGCTTACCCCCACTACCCATCTCTTTGTTGTCCTTTGGGTAGGGGTAGGCATAAGGACTATATTTGTGAGTTAACTGATAAAGCAAACTCCTAGATAAAGAAACTCCCTTTATCAATAAAAGTCAACACTTTCTCTGTAAGTCACAGAATTAGAGATTTGTCTTGAGCCCTGAGAAGTAATTTGCTTTGGATCACCCAGTCAGAATGTATCAATGGCAGGAAGCAAACATAGCTCTTCCTAAATCTGAGGTTAGTTCCCTATGTGAAAGGGAATTCTTGGTTCTCTTTTAGTTCACACTTGTGAAAAGGGAATCCTTTATTCTCTTTACCTTCTCTTTACCTCTTTGGAGTTAAACTTAAATACCCCTACTTAGTACCTCACTAGATTGTGAAGCCAGGATTAGCTCTCCTTTGGAACCACTTAGTGAGTTCACAGCTTACTTGATGCTAGGTGAGAAGCCAGTAAGATACTTAGAGAGCTCCACCTTCCCCCTCAAACTCAAACAGCCAGAAATTTAAGAGTTCACACACTCAGAAAGGTGTGAATCCAAAGGTGACAACGCAGACAATTTGGAAGCTATCATTGGACCTCAGTGAAAAGGGGCAGGGACAGAAAAATACCATGAATGGTTTCTGGGAAAGAAGGGACAGAATAAAGCCATGAAGGCAGTCTGGTAAGGAGGAGTCTAGGAGAGAGTGAACTCCAAGAAGAGAGTGAATTCCAAGAAGAGAGTCACTCCAAGAAGAGAGATTGAACTCTAAGAAGAGAGTCACTCCAAGAAGAGAGATTGAACTCTAAGAAGAGAGTCACTCCAAGAAGGAAGTCAGCTTCAAGGAGGAGTTGGACTTCAAGAGGGAAGTCAGCTTCAAGAAGAAGGCCAGCTCAAAGAAGAAAGTTGGCCTTAGGAGTCACCTTCAGCTACAGTCATTGTCTTGACCTGCCTCTTGGAGGGAACTTGGGTGAGTGGATAGCTGGCTTTCCCTTCCTGTCTTCTGGAGATAGTTTAATTCTGATTGAAGGTTAACAAGTCCTGGCTGAGCCAAGCACTGGAACAATATTTAGTTAGATAGGTTAATGTCTTCTCTATCCTTTTGTATTTCTCTACTTTCACCTCTTTTATTAATAAAAGATTTATAATTTTCTTATATGTAGCCAAACCATTAGTTTAAACACTTAAACCTATCAACTTTTAGAGTATAGGATTTGTAGCCACAGCCACAGAACAGTAATGGTGACTGGCTACTCATAATCTTCATCCCTATTAATGTAAATGAGCAAGCATGAGATTATTTTAAACTCTTAACCTTCATTGGATTATGATAAAATAGTGGAAGAGGAAAGAAAGGGAGGAAGGGCAGAGAATGAGATAGCTTTTTCAATGTCAGGCCATGGGTCTGTTATGGAGCATCCCAAAGCTGATGAAAATCCAGATGTATAGAAGCAAAAGCAGGATAGAGCAGTTCTTCATCAGATCTTCAAAGAGAAGATCACATTGCATGTCTTCCATTAGACCACTGATGGGCAAACTATGGCCCATGGGCCAGATGCTGCCCCCTGAAATGCTCTATCTGGCCAGGTAACATTATTCCTAATCTAATGAATACAATGAGTAGGATACAATACAATGAAAGTTCTAAAGAGTTGCCTTAGAAACAGACTGACAGTCCAGCATTTCCTTTCCTTTGGCCTCCTCTTTGGAAAGTTTGCCCATGACTGCATTAAACCCTTTACAATTGATATTCCCTTTCTTTTCCCTAAATTTCCATACAACTTGCAATCCTCTCTATTCCTTAAGTTTTTTGTCATTCTCCTTTTAGTATATTTAAACATGTATGTGTATATTCACAGGTATATAATATATAATATTTTGTATATAAGAAATATGAATATATGTATTAGATATAAATATATACATACTTATATACATAAAGCATATATGTGATACAAATATGGCTTATGTAAATATTTCTGGTATTTTATGGTGATATTTTAAGTTTATGGTATATGAAGTGCATACATGTGCACACACCTTATAATATGTACCACATAGATGTCACATGTATGAATATTTTGTGTTTATTAGTAGTATAATATGTGGTATATGTACTATATACATATATACTCATAAAATCACATACATATACTTTATGTAGAAGATATATAAAATTGTGTGTTTAGTTATGTATATGTGAATTGAAATATATAAAATAAATATATAAATAAAAATATAAATATAGATAAATATATATATATATATATACACATGTATATATTTATTATCTATCCCTAATGAAACTATATCTTTATGTCTCTTGAAGAAGGGATTATGCTTTAAAATCTTTAAAAAAATGAGATCCTCCCCCATCACCACAGTCAGCCTCTAGCACACTGCTGAGCCTATAAGAGACTCTCAATAAATTAGCCTTTAATTGAATAGAATGGAATTGACTTCCTCCAGTCTTGCAGTGACCATTAAAATGCTCCTTGAGAGCCTCTGGACCTCTTGTAAAGTGGCAGAGGAAAATGGCCTTGACAATAATAAGACAGGCAGAAAATTCTCCTCCATGAGAGTAATTCACTCTTAATTTCAGTTTGTAGGGGAGACTCCAGTAGTAATTTAGAGGACAAGTTTTCTCTTTTCCATAATTGTGTGAATTCATTGTCTACTCACTTTGTAGAAGAAGTGACTAAGGCCTTTTATGCTCTTTCTCACGGAGATCATACTGGTCTGGCTAAAATTTCCATGTTGTGAATTTAGTTTTTCACCTAATATAGTAGGTACCTACTGTATATGTACAGAGCACTGGGCCAGCTGTTAGATGCTGCTATACCAAGCTTAGGAAAGAGACATTTTGGCCTGGGATCTTCTTCTTTGGTATGGAATGTGACAAAATGAAAAATTAAAAGGAAAAAAGGTGGAAAAGCCTAGTAGATAGAGTCAGACTCATAGTTATATACCCTTGATGTCAATCCCTTCTCTAGGTTTTGTAAATTGGAGCAAGGCATTAAGCTTTTCACTGCTCCTAAACTTCAGTGCTCTCTTAGCCTTAAACTTAAGATTACAGATTTATCAGTGTTGATAGAAGACATTGGCTCACTAGAAATCTCCTGACTTACACAAATGAAAAATAAAAATAATAATAATTCATTGCAGTATCTCCTTGGGCTCACGCCAACATTTTCGGGCATTCCCAGAGAGAGAGCTGCTACCATCTGGCTTTTCAAGGTACCACTATTCTCTTAACACTCTAACTTATAGGTCTTTAATATTGAGCTTACTCTCAATATTCAGCAGTTAGACAGTTTTTTATCTTTTACTTACACAATATGGGAAGAACAGAAGTTCCTAAGCATTTTCCACATTTCCCCAAAATGCTGGAATCTACTCTCCCACCAATAGAAAAAAGTCTTTTGGGAGAAGAGTAGTAGTGAAGCATACAGGTAGAGAACATATATGACCAAGGAATCTCACAGGCCTGTAAATATTTTTTTTCTTTAGAAGGCCCTCATGATATTCACTCCAAAGCATGGTGTCAGTAATGAAGAAAGATATTCTACTGTGTGGTTGTACTTATCAGAGCATGCCATCAGATTTGGAGAGTTAAATATAATACTAGACTGGATCAAGCAGTTCACTCAAATGCAGAGATGTCTACTTTCTAGCCTTGAGTGCCATTGGGATAGATGGCTCAAGTTGTTACCATGGTTGTTGTTGGTCCACACATGTTTTTGAGCTATTACATACAGGATGGGGAGCTCACTGTGCCCTCAAAAAAGTGCTGCCAATTTGGAACTCTGCCTAAAGAGTGCTAAAAGACTGCCTGCTCTTTCATCCAGCCATACCACTGCTGGGTTTATACCCAAAAGAGTTCATAGATAAAAAGACAGGTACAAAAATATTTATAGCTGCACTCTTTGTAGTGGCAAAAAACAGGAAAACAAGGGTACGCCCTTCAATTGGGGAATGGCTGAACAAATTGAGGTATCTGTTGGTAATGGAATACTATTGTGCTCAAAGGAATAATAAACTGGAGGGATTCCATGTGAACTGGAATGACCTCCAGGAATTGATGCAGGGTGAAAGGAACAGAACCAGGAGAAAATTATACACAGAGACCGATACATTGTGGTAAAATTGAATGTAATGGACTTCTCTACTAGCAACAATGCAATGACCCAGGACAATTCTGAGGGAATTATGAGAAAGAATGCTATCCACATTCAAAGGAAGAACTGTAGAAGTAGAAACACAGAAGAAAAACAACTGCCTGATCGCATGGGTGGATGGGGATATAATTAGGAATATTGACTCAAAACGAACACCCTAATGCAAATATCAATAATATGGAAATAGATCTTGAACAATGACACATGTAAAACCCAGTAGAATTGTGTGTGGGCTATGGGAGGGAGTGGGAGGAGAGGAGGGATAGAACATGGATTCTATAACCATGGAGAAATGTTATAAATTAATAAATTGAATAGAAAACGGAAAAAAAAGTGCTGCCAGATTAGGTCATCAGGTCATTTAGTTATTGGGCTATGGTTACTTGAGATGGACCAGGTTATTTGTTTGGTCATTGATCTTTTTATGCTCTGGTATTTCTGGAAGATAGTTTGATATACTGGACTTCCTGGACCTGCTGTTGGATGGGGAACTGCTGTCTTTAGCATCTTCAGCCCAATTGGATATTTCTGTCTCTTCAGCAGAATACTACTGAATTCTTTCAATAAAGGCAATAGCCTTTAGCCTGAAGTTTGTAGAAGCCTGTTTTCTTTTATTCACTCAGTTCTGAGAGTTGTTTCTTCTAAGTGAGAAGTTGAAGATCATGCCTCTCTAATTCAATAATTCTTTCTGGTTCAGAGAAAGTTCCTTCCATGAGGAACTTTAAATTTCTTTATGGTGATTAGCTAATTACACTTGGCAGATTCCTTTTGGGATTTTATGGAGATGAGTGTCTGGGAACCAAAGTGCCCAGTTCCCTCAGGGTAAGTCTGCTGGCATTTTCATAAGCAGTTGAGTTTTTTTAAGCCTGTAACCATTTCTTAAATATGAAGTGCTTCCTTTATATCTGAAAAGGAATTCCCCTTACATTTCAGTACCTATATCACCAACCCCTCCAACTTCTCACCATCTTCATGATCGATACTAAACAACTCTTAAGAAATAATTTCATTAGTCAGATGATAAATCCTTGTTATTTTTGCTCAGCCAGGATTTTACTGCTTTCTGCTTGATGTTTCCTGTTATTTGTGTGGACCTGAACCACTGTTGAAGCCTAGATTTTTCTCTATAAGTCCCAGTATTCCATGTAGCTATCTATGAATTGATATGCCAGAGCGCTGAAGGAAACTTCTGACTCCATATCTTCCATGGAGAAATGAGAATGACATCCTTAACTCAA
Source organism: Gracilinanus agilis (assembly GCF_016433145.1). NCBI lineage: Eukaryota > Metazoa > Chordata > Mammalia > Didelphimorphia > Didelphidae > Gracilinanus > Gracilinanus agilis. The sequence continues at coordinate 326,076,140 of NC_058130.1, forward strand.
CACACCTACCTGAAAAATGACTGTGCAAAAAAAACCCACAGCATGAGATGGCTAATAAGTACAGAAACCATCAACAGCCAAGCAGGAGTTGGTTTAGTGGTGAGATGGAATATTACTGTGGGGAATAGAAGTGGTGATTTATTTGTTGTTATTGCATTTTCATGTGTTTTTGGAACAGTCCTCCACATATGAATTTCATGATTCATATGAATAAGTTTTCTTTGTCCTTCCAGTTGTTGTTCATGTGTTACGAGTGGTGAAGAAAAGGAAATAATTAGACATTTTATACTTATATAATTATCCATCTTGATAAAAAAAAGTATACAAAAACATTTTAAAGAAAAGGAAAAGTGATTCTTGATTTTGGTTCCCAAGAAATAAAACATAAAGAGAAAAAAATCAAGATATTTGTTAAATTATTCATCTACCAAAACATAAGCAATAAAAACATATCAATTTTAGGAATAGATTTTTATAAAAGGCTTTAGAGGGTTGGATCAATTCAATGTATAGGTACAATCTCTTGTAGAATAATCACAAAGAAAATACATCTCCAAAAACTCATCGTTTTTTAAACTGGTACAATTTTTTTTGAAGACCTGAAATAAAAATGTAAATTCAAGTAATATTGTCTTGAAACTTCAGTGTACCACAAGTGGCTAATTTTACCTCTTTGCCATGCCATGTCTTCAGAGTTTAAAGTACATGTTTGTTGTATTTTTCAAAGGTAAGTTATCTGGAGAACAATGAAACAATTGATGAGCCTCCTGAAGTGGCTCTTGAATCCTCAAGAAAATAGATAAATCACAAAGCCCATGAGATCCTAGAATCTTCATGAGTTTTTCTATGACTACAAATAAGATGCCCAAAACAACGTGAACCAAATGCATGGACAACCTGCAAAGTGTGCAATGTGTGTAGATCAGGATAGTACCATAGGTGACATGGGTGAAATATTAACAGAGAAGAGGTAGAATGGGAAGCAAAATGAATAAAGGGAATATGTCTTGGGCTTCTGATTTCATGTTTTTCATGTTTAGAGATTTTCCAAATGTAAAATAGTGCCACATTTTCATCTCTTCATGACATTTATCATAGCTTGATTTTTAAAAAAAACTTGAAACCTTTTAAATTTGAATTTCTTGAGAACCAGGACTATCTTTTACTCCAGTACTTGGCATTATGTCTGACATATAGGAGGATCTTAATAACTGTTTATTGACTGAATGACCCTCCCGTAAGTCTCAACTCTGGATCTATACACTTATTGACCAGGGTTAGCCCTGGGGGGAGACTAGACTCTAATGAGAGAGACTAGCTCCTTTTTTTCACACTTATTTGGTTCATTGTGCTGCTCATCCTAATAATTCTGTTAGAAGAAATTTCCTTAAAGTTTAAGTTTGGCTTAAGCTTGTGTAAGGTCTTCCCAAAGGGGTAAATATAAAATTACTCAAAACATAATGTAAATCAGGTATAGGACAGGATTTTGTTTCATCTTCTACATGAAGGATATGCTAAACACAATTGGGTCTCATAAGCACGTGTAATGGTTAAAAAGGTTCTCCAAATTGTAATAATTAAAAAGTCGCCAAATTTTAATAATTAAAATTAAATTATGAGACTGCTAGTAGCTTTATTACATCAAAATAGTGATAGTAAAGAGAGGGAAATGTAGGAAAGAGATAGGGAGCAGTTTAGCTAAATACACTAATTGCATTCTGATAGAATGAAGTTCACCTCTAACAAAATTCCAATCTCCAGTCAGAATTCTGAAATCAACTAGAATCTTTTCACCAAGAGTCACCAGAGTAAGCCTCTTCCTTCAGCAAGAGTCACCAGTGCAGTAGTGTCCCCAGCAAGAGTGTCACCAACGCAAGAATGTGTCGAAGTCACCAGAGTCAAAGAGTCAATCTCTATCAGAATTCGAATGGGAATCAGGAACAAGCTGGAAATGGAAAAAAAAAAAAACCAAAATCCAACATATTATTAGAGCAAATGAAGGAAAATATAAATCTAACTCTTAAGACTGTAAATGTAAGTGGATTAATATTCTAAAAAAATTTTTTTTAAGTAACCAATTGGATGAGATAAAAACCCCACAAGAACCACGTTAAATTAAAAAAAAAAACAAACAAAGATTTAAACAGAATAAAAAGGAAGAGTAGGAGAAATATTTGCTAAACATCATGTAATTAAAAAAAAGGACTACACCTATAAGTCAATACACAGAAGTTAAAAGGCTTTAAAATTAAAAAAAAAAAAAAAGGACTAGTGCTATCAGAAAAGAAAAATAAAAAACCTTTTCAAAAGGGATTCATAAAACTACATTATGCTGAAAGGAATCAGAAAATAAGCTAATACCAGTATTAAATTTATATGTTCCAAAAGCCATTGTATATAAATTCACAGTCAATCAATAAATCTTTATTTAGAATCTGCTATGTGACGGACATTGGACAAAAGAAGGCAAAAGGAAGTACCTTGCCCTTAATTAAGGAGGTTACTAGGAGGGAATAAAAATACACAAAAGAAAGCCAAAAATTGCAGGGACGGAGGTACCATTTAGAGGGGCATAATGAGGTCCAGAGAAGTGTAGCCTGGTGGGAAATGAAGAGATGAATGGCCTCCTTCACTGGAGGATCTGGAAGATCTCTCTGTTCTTCATACTCCACTGGGGGTCGAAGGGGCCTTCAGCACAAAATGGTGGAAGGCACTAATGAGGTGAGAGTTAGAGGGCTGCAGTGATTTTTCAGGATTAAGAGGTTCCTGGGGCATGGTGAAATTCAAATAAAGGAAAAATTACCTGAACTATAAGATGACATGGACAGTAACCAATAATGGCAGGAGATTTCAGTGTCTCTCAAGTTTTAGCAAAATTTGAGAAAGGAACAAATGAAAGTATAGAACTAAATTCCTGGAAAAAAGAGAGTTATAATGGTTATAGAGTCTTCCACATTGGGACTACTAAAGAATATATGTATTTATCAATACACAAAGAATTTTTAGAAAAATTAACCACATATTAGGGCATATAGGTAATGCAAACACATAAAATGGCAAAATGACTAAACACATCCTTTCAGACCATATCAATAGAAAGAGAAATAGTATGCAAAGAAAAGATAAAAACCCAATTTGAAACTTAACAATGAAATCCTAAATAATGAGTGGGTTAAAGAGTAAATCATATAAACACATTAGTGGTTATGGTGCTGAGCCTTGCATTAGAAAGCCTGGAGTTCATATACAACCTCAGACCCATGTTAAATGTGTGACCTTGGGCAATTAACATAACTTCTGTCTGCCTCATTTTATCAACTGTAAAATAGACATGATAATAGCACCCAAATTTTGTGAGGATCAAGTGAGATGATATTTGTACAGTCCTCAGCTTAGTGCCTGACTCCGAGTAAGTATGACATAAATGCTGGCTATTGTGTTATTATTATTGTTATCATTAATAACATTATGTGAAAGAAAATTATAATTATAAAATAGCATACCAAAATTTGGGGCATGAAGGTTAAGCAATCTTTTGGAGGAACATTATATTCCCAGAAAAAGATACATTAATAAAGTAGGAAAAAAAGATGATGAATGAATGAATAAATATATATTTAAAATAGAAAATCAGCAAATAAACAAACTTTAAGTACAAAATTAGAGATACTAAAAATTAGAGGAAAAATAGATGAAATCTTGAAAAAAAACTAAAAGTGCTTTCTTTGAAAAATTCATACCATTGATAAACCTTTATCCCATATGATTAAGAAAAAGAGAACAGAAAATAAAACTTAAAAAATATCAAATGAATAAGATGAAACCACAACTAAATTAGAAAAAATAAGAACAACTAGAACCAGTTATACAAAGTAATACACTAACAAAATTGAGTATACAAAAGAAATAGAACAATTTAAAAAATATAATGTGTCCAAACTAATAATGTGAAATAGAGATCTTAAATAAGCATGTGTCAGAAAAGCAGACAGCTATTTGAAAAGGTATTGGGAGAAAAAACAAAAACAAAAGCAATAGATGTATGCTAGAAGTCTATCAAACGTTTAAAAAATAATTAGTACCAAAACCACATAATTATTTCAAAACTCTAATGAGTAGATATTATAAATTAAATTTTATTAATACAGAAAAATTTAAAGAGATAATGTAAAAATAAATTTTGATAGTACAATATTTCTTATTTTTAAGTTTAACTCAAAACTAGCCCTTTAAAATCTCATGCTATTCTTTTTTTCCTTTCTGTGTAGTCAATTGGAATGGTAGACCCTCATAACCTTGTTATAAAACATAGAATTTTACAATGTCATATATTACTAAGAATAGTCACCTTTCTCCCAAGATTCCCCTGGGAAGTCCTGTCAGTGCAAAGAGAATAGCATCAGAGAGCAGAAAAGACAGGACATTGGAACAAAAGAATCAGGCATAGATACAAAGAATAAATTGTTACATGATCCAGGTTTGGAAAATCAATGTTAGCCCCAGGGGCTTAAAATTCAACTCTTTTACCCTGCACAAATACACACACACACACACACACACACACACACACACACACACACACACCCCTAAAGATAAAATGAGAGAGGAAAGAAAAAGAGGAAGAATGCGAATATATTTATAGAATATTTTATATAAGACTATATGTATTAATTAGCACTGCATGGAACTTTTTGAAAAATTGACTCTATATATGTGTGTATATAGTACATGTGATTACAGATAAAAACATGTGCATATATATATCTATAGGAGTATGTTTGCTATGTTTAAAATGCCCTGATTCAAATGAATATTCCACTCTAATTTGATGAGAAGGCTATGTAAAAATAATTTAAATCTTGAAGAAAATAGTATTAACATCATAAAATATTTTATGTAATTTAAAATATAAAGATATTATGTTTATAGATTAATATGGGGCATGTTGTTCAGTTTGCCTTTCTCTTACAACTCTGAAGAATTTGAGTCATAATAATATTTAGATGACTCAGGTATTTAAAATATTTTAGGTTTGACATAACCAGAGGATAATGGGGGGAAAATGTCTGAATATTCTTCCTCCTTTTGCAGAGGCAGAAACCAGCAACTTTTCAGTTTTGTGCATTGATGTGTTCAGAGGTGAATCTCAATCTTCCCAGGTCCTCTTCATGTTCACAAAATCTTTAAAGTATACTTTGAAGTAATGGTGCATGCATTAATTGTATTTTAAACAAGGTATTTCCAAATAAATATATATGCATATATATACATATATATATATATATATAGTTTTTCATTTTATATCTTGAAATGTCTTGAACTAAAGAGACAAAAGCTAAACATGTTGAGTTTCCAAATGAACTTTTTCCCAGTTATTTTCATTTATTCACCAGTTATTTATTGAGTGCTTAACATCATAGTATGCTAGATGCTCTATATGACATGAAAGTAGGACAAAATTTAGCACCAATTTAAAAAAATGTATTTTCTAAATATACAGTGATGAAGGGGGACAGGAAGCAGAATGAAACAGGTCTTCCATTTTGGAGCTGATCAACCACTAAAGAAAATCAGATGCCTAGTGTATGTGTTACCTCTTTGAGTCTCTGGTTTCTCTTGTGGATGGGAATTTCTACTCTAGGATCTTTCCAGCTCTAAATTCAGTCATCATTGGATTCTATGTGCAGCAAGTACATAGTGAGTTCACTATCTCAGAATCAAGAGGCTATGTTGCCCCTAGGGGTTCTTAAGTGTTCTGTTAGGGATTGGCAATATTTCCTTTTTAATGCTATTAGCTTGTGAATCACTGGTGGTGTTCTTTCCTCTGTTAGTCATCAGCAGATGACTAATACTTTAGTTTCATTTAAAAACTTAGTATCAATTAGTTTTGCAAAAGTAACATTTACCTCAAAGATACTGAAAGAATAAAAGTATAAACATTTTCCCATAACTCCCTTAACACAGCTTTAGTCACCAGAAGGAGTAGGCTTAGCCTTCAACAGTTTATACTGAATATAGATACCACCAAGTTCCAAATCAAAAGAAGCATTGCTACAGATTTACTCCTTGTCTCTGTTATAGAGACATGGATCATGAAAGTTACTCCTAGTTCTTCTATGCATTGATGGTAGACAGGCAGCAAAAACTGGAATGGATTTGATTCCTAGACTCTCTTAACTTTTTGAGTCAGAGTCTCCAGATTAACCCATTTTATCTAAAACAAAACCAAATATGAAGATGAAACAACCATCAAGTGAACTCTTTCTTTGGAGTCACATATCATCCTTGGAGGGAAAGTTCTCAAGATTTCTAACTTCATAGCATTGTCTTTTACTGGCCTTTTGTCAATTCAAGGGTCAAGATTAGAGTCCCATAATATAGAGCTGAAAAGAATGACTAATGATCTGTGCTATTTTTTATTTTTTTTCAAACATTTATTAATATTCATTTTTAACATGGTTACATGATTCATGCTCCTCCTTTCCCTTCGCCCCCCGCACTCCCCCCACCCATGGCCGATGCACATTTCCACTAGTTTTGTCATGTGTCCTTGATCAAGACCAATTTCCAAATTGTTGGTAGTTGCATTGGTGTGGTAGTTTCGAGTCCACACCCTCAATCATGTCCACCCCGACCCATGCGTTCAAGCAGTTGTTTTTCTTATATGTTTCCTCTCCTGCAGTCCTTCCTCTGAATGTGGGTAGC